>NC_091310.1:48907468-48927468 GCF_038502225.1 Cherax quadricarinatus | reverse complement strand
TTACAGAATCTTCTGTAAAATCCTATCATGCCTAGGAAACGTTGAAGAGATTTCCTATCATGAGGAACTGGATAATCTTTAATCGAAAGAACTTTAGCAAGTTTAGGTGCAACATTACCACTACCTACTTCATGGCCTAGAAAAGTGACAGTGGCCTGGCCAAAGGAAGATTTAGATAAATTAACTGTTAATTGGGAATTCTTAAAGGTCTCAAACAGAGCTTTAAGTCTAAGTAGGTGTTGATCCCAAGTATCAGACACCACAACAATATCATCTAGGTATGCTGCCGTGCCTTCAAGTCCTTTAATAGCCTGATGGATGAGTTTCTGGAATGAAGAGGGGGAATTTTTCATTCCGAAGGGGGTAACTGTATACTGATAATGACCTCCTGGAATTACGAAGGCAGAGATTTCCTTCGCCTTATCTGTCAAAGGTACCTGATAGTAACCTTTAAGGAGATCTAATTTGGACACAAAAGTAGCCTTACCCACAAAGTCAATTACGTCATCCAGACGAGGAAGAGGGTAAGCATCTGTAATTGTGACCTCGTTCACTTTACGGTAGTCTGTGCACATACGAAACCCTCCATCAGCCTTTTTTACTAGGATGCACGGTGAAGCCCATGGACTAGATGACTCCTCCACTAAACCATGTTCTAACAAGAAGTCTACTTCCTGCTGAAGTAGCCTTTGCTTTTCAGGATTAGCTCTGTAGGGGGAGAGTTTAATTGGTTTAGATTTTCCCACATCTACATCATGGTAACCTAACGTACATTTTTTCGGCACATCCGAAAAAATATTAGGATATGACTGTAGAAGCTCAGTTAAATTGGTTGCTTGTATTTCAGATAATCCATCCATTAACGGGCTAGGATCCTTGAGGAGGACAGAATTTGAAAGTTTAGTATTAATTTCAGAGATAGAGTGCAAAGAGTCAGAGTCGTCCTCAGAGGTAGAGGACAGAGTCATTACTGGGACTTTATCTGGTGTATGAAAGGCCTTGATTTGATTAATGTGGTAAGTTTTTGTTTTTGAGGTCTTATCAATGGGAGCTACCACATAATTTAAATCAGATAATCTACTTACTATCTGCATAGGTCCCGTAAATCTAGCTTTCAAGGTGTGGCCAGGTATAGGTTCCTGCACCAACACCTTGTCTCCTGGATGGAAGGAGCGGAATTGTGCACTTCTGTCATACCTCTGTTTCATCTTACTTTGAGCTGTCTTTAGGTTAGCCGTGGCTAACTCACGTGCCACCTGCAACCTTGAAGACGGGTTGTAGAGTGCTGAGCTTACGTCTTCTCCCATCCATCCTTCTTTGAGCACCCGAAGAGGACCTCGTACATTGTGCCCAAAGATCAGCTCAAACGGACTATACCCTGTAGACTCTTGCACCGTCTCTCGTACTGAGAACAGCAACAACGGTAGAGATTCATCCCAATCTGTCGGAAAGTGCATGCAAAAACTTCTCATCATTGTTTTTAATGTTTGGTGGAATCTTTCCAAGGCGCCTTGGGACTGAGGGTGATAGGCAGTGGATAAGTTGTGAATTATCCCTAACCTAGTTAATACTTCCCTAAATGCTTTGGCAGTGAAGTTAGTACCTTGATCACTTTGTATAGTTTTAGGAATGCCAAAACAAGAAATGAATTTTGTTAAAGCTTTGAGAATAGCTTTAGTATTGATACTACGCATTGGGATCGCTTCAGGATATCTGGTTACTTTATCCATAATTGTAAATAAATACTGATTTCCAGACTTTGACTTAGGTAGTGGACCTACACAATCTATAATTAAATCTGCAAAAGGTTCTCCATCAGCAGGTATGGGTTGGAGAGGTGCAGGTTTAATGGAATGTCCAGGTTTTCCAACTTGCTGACATTCTCGGCAACACCTAATATGATTCTTCACATCTTTCTTTAATTTTGGCCAATAAAATTCTTTTGTGATTCTATACAAGGTTTTTGTAATTCCTAAGTGACCTCCTAATGACGTATTATGAGCTATATTTAATATCTGAGGTCTATACTTGGTTGGAACCACTAACCTGTCGTATAATTGCCGGCCCTCTATCTCCTTACCAGTCTCAGTGCAAACCAAATAATCATTTTTAACTTCATACTTGACTGGATGACCCAAAGAGGATTTACCCATGGCTGCCTGAAAAGCGAATTTTAAAGAAGGGTCCTTTCGTTGTTCCTCCCGGAAGGACAGTCCCTCGGGCATGGAAACAGAGACATCTGGCAATCCTGCAACCTGGGAATAGGAAGGCTTGATCGGGGTCTGTTCACTTGATTTACGAGACTCCGGCCGGTGTGTCTCATAAAACAACGTGGCTATTCCGAGATCGGAGTCGTCCAAGGATAGGTCAACATTCTCCCCAGACAACCCTTGGGATGTTGCCCGAGTTATGGCCAACACTGGAGAAGCATTAATCATTATAGGTTCAGGACACGAAGTAACAGTAGTAATGTTATTACCCAGTAATAACATGGCATTTTTCATGGGAAATCCTTTTGAGATACCTACAGTCAAGTACCCAGTGTAATATTTGCACTGTACATAAATTTTATGCAAAGGAACAGAATATATAGCTCCTCCATAGGCTTCCAATAAAACTGAGGAATTCAAGGAAGTATTCTCTGAAAGGGGTAATATTCCTTCTCTGACAAGTGAGCAATATGCTCCAGTATCTCTAAAGGTATTTACTTTAGTTGGTTCTGAGTTTTCCTGAAGGGAAATAAGACTTTCGCAATAATAAGGGGCCATACCTTTTTCTACTTCTCTAGGGGACATGTTACTAGGGATATTAGAGATTTTCCCGATGGGTTGAGGTTTTTGGGGGCAGTTGGAACTGATGTGACCTACTTTATTGCACCTGAAGCAGACGACAGGCTTGCCCTTTACTCCCTGATGACGTTGCAAGTGGTGTCGTTCTGGCTGGTGCCTCTCTGGATATTGTTGTCGAGATGCTCCATAAGTAGTTTGCCTCTCCGCAGGGGGACCATATGTTGAGAAGCGTGGCTCACCAGGTGACTTGGTTGGATGACGTAGACGCTCTCCCTCCGGCTGGCACTTCATTCTCCAATGTTGTCGATCTCTGCTCACGCCAGACTGTTGAAAAGAGAGACGGGACCGCTCGGACAAGGAGCGGTTCGTTTCGAAGGTATCAGCCAACCTGGCCGCCTCCAATGCAGTGGTTAAGTCACGATCCTGCAGAAAGACACGAACCTCTGGTCCCACAGACTCCAGCAGGTTATCAATCAGAATAAGCTGCACCAGCTCCTCAAAGTTAGAGACACCACTCGCTTTATACCAGCTGGTAAAAGCTTTGGTTTGCTGTCTCACAAAGTCCACCAGGGATTGACCAAGCTGCCGCCTGTTCAATTTGAAGGTCTTACGATATTTAGCTGGGATACATGTATATGCTCCCAACACTGTGGTCTTCACTACTTGATAATCAGAGAATTCAGCGTCAGTTAATACCGACGTAAATTCCTGTGCCTTACCCAATAATGCTGTATGAACCAACGCTGCCCAGTGCTGTTCCGGCCACCTCAAGGCTCGAGCCTGATTTTCGAAGCTTTCGAAAAATTGCTCTGGTTCGGCCTCATTGAAGCGGGGAACAAGCTGTACTGCTTTTTGTAAACTGAAATCGTTTACAGAATGCGAAAACTGCCTCCTTTCTCTTTCCCTATCAAATTCTTCCCTTGCGAATGCTCTCTGTTCCCTAGTTTGCTCCAGCGTGATTTTTGCCAGCTCAAGTGCCAACGACGCTGATTCACCTCGAGACAACCCAGCTGCACCATACTGACCATTTTGCTCCGTAGGTGTATCATCTTCCTCATGCGAGAACATAAGAGTTTTTTCCCTAGCTCCCGTAGAGGGAGGAGTTTGATGTGCCATCTCTTCTTCAATAAGTATGTCAGCAATAAGTGAACGCAGTTGCGCAGCTGTGAGAGTGCGTTTATAGGGAATGCCAATGGAACGAGCAATTTGCCAACAACGCTGTAGGGACAATTTAGGTAGGTTATGCAAAGTATATGCCGACACCAGGCGTCTGACTCGTCTAGGTGGCATAAGTTATTCGCTATGCACAGTACGAATACCCCAACGTAACACGTTAATTTGCAGAACACGCTTAGCTATGCACAGTACGATTGCAGAATACGCATACAAGCAAAGCCGACTGCACACAAGATTGACCGTAGCGAAGCGAGCACACTGAACAAGCTAGTAGCGAGCTGTTGAACGATCACACAATAGCAAGGCTGATCATAAGCAACTGACACGCAAAATTTGTAAAGCGAAGCGAAACAGCAAGCTACACAATGTTCCTGCTACAAGCTTCACCCTAAGCTCAACCGTTTCTCTAAGTCCAGCTCTCGGACAGGCTACCCATATTACAACCTAGGATTTCAAATGGCCTGTTATCCCAGGTGTAATGGGAGCAAATAAACACAGTAGAAAAAGTTTAGACTTATATTATCCTTCACCAATTTAGAACAGCAATATGTACACTATGTACAGTGATAAATATAGTGCACTCCACGGTAAGCAAGGCAGAAATAGAAGCCACAAGATAGCAGACCGTGCTTCAACCAGCTCTAGAATGGGAATGACAAGGGCAGACAGGAGAGCGGTATCCACATAACCTCTGCGATTGTCAATCCCACCTTCTTATTGGCTAGAACCTGGTCACTAGTTGAACGATGGGGCCCCATCATCAACTCTTAGCAACCTGGTTCGCTGGTTGGGGGAGATAGCCTGTAAATGAGGGTGTGTCCATGCGCCGAATAAAGGTTACGTACTCTTTGCATGCCACAGTAGTAGTGGTGGTACTAGTGGTAGTAGTGGTGGTAGTAGTGGTGGTACTAGTGGTACTACTAGTGGTAGTAGTGGTGGTAGTAGTGGTGGTACTAGTGGTACTACTAGTGGTAGTAGTGGTGGTAGTAGTGGTGGTACTAGTGGTACTACTAGTGGTAGTAGTGGTGGTAGTAGTGGTGGAAGTAGTGGTAGTAGTGGTGGTAGTAGTGGTGGTAGTAGTGGTGGTACTAGTGGTACTACTAGTGGTAGTAGTGGTGGTACTAGTGGTACTACTAGTGGTAGTAGTGGTGGTACTAGTGGTACTACTAGTGGTAGTAGTGGTGGTAGTAGTGGTGGTACTAGTGGTACTACTAGTGGTAGTAGTGGTGGTAGTAGTGGTGGTACTAGTGGTACTACTAGTGGTAGTAGTGGTGGTAGTAAGACATGAGAGTAAGTAACATGACTGGTCTTCACTTCACTTGAGGTTAATATTAAGCCCTTCTCGTTCTCTCCCAAAACCTCGTAAGCCTTCCACTCCACTTCCCCAGGAGGGAGGGAACTGGAGGAAGGCAGCTGGAGGGAGTGAACTGGAGGAAGGCAGCTGGAGGGAGGGAACTGGAGGAAGGCAGCTGGAGGGAGTGAACTGGAGGAAGGCAGCTGGAGGGAGGGAACTGGAGGAAGGCAGCTGGAGGGAGTGAACTGGAGGAAGGAAGCTGGAGGGAGGGAACTGGAGGACGGCAGCTGGAGGGAGTGAACTGTAGGAAGGCAGCTGGAGGGAGTGAACTGGAGGAAGGCAGCTGGAGGGAGGGAACTGGAGGAAGGCAGCTGGAGGGAGGGAACTGGAGGGATGGAACTGGAGGAAGGCAGCTGGAGGGAGTGAACTGGAGGAAGTGAACTGGAGGAAGGCAGCTGGAGGGAGGGAACTGGAGGAAGGCAGCTGGAGGGAGTGAACTGGAGGAAGGCAGCTGGAGGGAGTGAACTGGAGGAAGGCAGCTGGAGGGAGTGAACTGGAGGAAGGCAGCTGGAGGGAGTGAACTGGAGGAAGGCAGCTGGAGGGAGTGAACTGGAGGAAGGCAGCTAGAGGGAGTGAACTGGAGGACGGCAGCTGGAGGGAGTGAACTGGAGGAAGGAAGCTGGAGGGAGTGAACTAGAGGACGGCAGCTGGAGGGAGGGAACTGGAGGGATGGAACTGGAGGAAGGCAGCTGGAGGGAGTGAACTGGAGGAAGTGAACTGGAGGAAGGCAGCTGGAGGGAGGGAACTGGAGGAAGGCAGCTGGAGGGAGTGAACTGGAGGAAGGCAGCTGGAGGGAGTGAACTGGAGGAAGGCAGCTGGAGGGAGTGAACTGGAGGAAGGCAGCTGGAGGGAGTGAACTGGAGGAAGGCAGCTGGAGGGAGTGAACTGGAGGAAGGCAGCTAGAGGGAGTGAACTGGAGGACGGCAGCTGGAGGGAGTGAACTGGAGGAAGGAAGCTGGAGGGAGTGAACTAGAGGACGGCAGCTGGAGGGAGTGAACTGGAGAAAGGCAGCTGGAGGGAGTGAACTGGAGGAAGGCAGCTGAAGGGAGTGAACTGGAGGACGGCAGCTGGAGGGAGTGAACTGGAGGAAGGCAGCTGGAGGGAGTGAACTGGAGGACGGCAGCTGGAGGGAGGGAACTGGAGGAAGGCAGCTGGAGGGAGGGAACTGGAGGAAGGCAGCTGGAGGGAGGGAACTGGAGGACGGCAGCTGGAGGGAGTGAACTGTAGGAAGGCAGCTGGAGGGAGTGAACTGGAGGAAGGCAGCTGGAGGGAGGGAACTGGTGGAAGGCAGGTGGAGGGAGGGAACTGGAGGGATGGAACTGGAGGAAGGCAGCTGGAGGGAGTGAACTGGAGGAAGGCAGCTGGAGGAAGTGAACTGGAGGAAGGCAGCTGGAGGGAGGGAACTGGAGGAAGGCAGCTGGAGGGAGTGAACTGGAGGAAGGCAGCTGGAGGGAGGGAACTGGAGGAAGGCAGCTGGAGGGAGGGAACTGGAGGAAGGCAGCTGGAGGGAGGGAACTGGAGGAAGGCAGCTGGAGGGAGTGAACTGGAGGAAGGCAGCTGGAGGGATGGAACTGGAGGAAGGCAGCTGGAGGGAGTGAACTGGAGGAAGGCAGCTGGAGGGAGTGAACTGGAGGAAGGCAGCTGGAGGGATGGAACTGGAGGAAGGCAGCTGGAGGGAGTGAACTGGAGGAAGGCAGCTGGAGGGAGGGAACTGGAGGAAGGCAGCTGGAGGGAGTGAACTGGAGGGAGGCAGCTGGAGGGAGTGAACTGGAGGAAGGCAGCTGGAGGGAGTGAACTGGAGGAAGACAGCTGGAGGGAGTGAACTGGAGGAAGACAGCTGGAGGGAGTGAACTGGAGGAAGGCAGCTGCAGAGAGGGAACTAAAAAAAAGACACCTGGAGGGAGGGAAGTGGATGGAGGGAAGGAAGTGAAGGAAGGCAGCTGGAGGGAGACAGCAGCTCTCCTGCTTTTCCCTATATATTTCCTTCTCAATCCCACCCATAAATTTTCTCTCTATCTCTCTCTCTCTCTCTCTCTCTCTCTCTCTCTCTCTCTCTCTCTCTCTCTCTCTCTCTCTCTCTCTCTCTCTCTCTCTCTCTCTCTCTCTCTCTCTCTCTCTCTCTCACCAACAGGAAGATTGTCAGCAATTTTTAACGTAACATATAATTGGAAAATCGTTAAGAGGGAAGTGAGAAATGTTGAGCACCAGGAATGTTAGAGATGATCTTCTTCTCTTCTTCTTCTTCTTCTTCTTCTTCTTCTTCTTCTTCTTCTTCTTCTTCTTCTTCTTCTCCTTCTTCTTCTTCTTCTTCTTCTTCTTCTTCTTCTTCTTCTTCTTCTTCTGCCTTTAATTATTATTTTTGCGCTGTCTTGCACTAACTTGTGTTGTCTTGCACTATCTTGTGTTGTCTTGCGCTATCTTGTGTTGTCTTGCACTATCTTGTGTTGTCTTGCACTATCTTGTGTTGTCTTGCACTATCTTGTGTTGTCTTGCACTATCTTGTGTTGTCTTGCACTATCTTGTGTTGCCTTGCACTATCTTGTGTTGTCTTGCACTATCTTTTGTTGTCTTGCACTATCTTGTGTTGTCTTGCACTATCTTCTGTTGTCTTGCACTATCTTGTGTTGTCTTGCACTAACTTGTGTTGTCTTGCACTATCTTGTGTTGTCTTGCACTATCTTTTGTTGTCTTGCACTAACTTGTGTTGTCTTGCACTATCTTGTGTTGTCTTGCACTATCTTTTGTTGTCTTGCACTATCTTTTGTTGTCTTGCACTATCTTTTGTTGTCTTGCACTAACTTGTGTTGTCTTGCACTATCTTTTGTTGTCTTGCACTATCTTTTGTTGTCTTGCACTAACTTGTGTTGTCTTGCACTATCTTTTGTTGTCTTGCACTATCTTTTGTTGTCTTGCACTATCTTTTGTTGTCTTGCACTATCTTTTGTTGTCTTGCACTATCTTTTGTTGTCTTGCACTATCTTTTGTTGTCTTGCACTATCTTTTGTTGTCTTGCACTATCTTGTGTTGCCTTGCACTATCTTGTGTTGTCTTGCACTATCTTGCACTATCTTCTGTTGTCTTGCACTATCTTGTGTTGTCTTGCGCTATCTTGTGTTGTCTTGCACTATCTTGCACTATCTTGTGTTGTCTTGCACTATCTTGCACTATCTTGTGTTGTCTTGCACTATCTTGTGTTGTCTTGCACTATCTTGTGTTGTCTTGCACTATCTTGCACTATCTTGTGTTGTCTTGCACTATCTTGCACTATCTTGTGTTGTCTTGCACTATCTTCTGTTGTCTTGCACTATCTTGCACTATCTTCTGTTGTCTTGCACTATCTTGTGTTGTCTTGCGCTAACTTGTGTTGTCTTGCACTATCTTGTGTTGTCTTGCACTATCTTCTGTTGTCTTGCACTATCTTCTGTTGTCTTGCACTATCTTCTGTTGTCTTGCACTATCTTCTGTTGTCTTGCACTATCTTCTGTTGTCTTGCACTATCTTGTGTTGTCTTGCGCTATCTTGTGTTGTCTTGCACTATCTTGTGTTGTCTTGCGCTAACTTGTGTTGTCTTGCACTATCTTCTGTTGTCTTGCACTATCTTGTGTTGTCTTGCACTATCTTGTGTTGTCTTGCACTATCTTGTGTTGTCTTGCGCTAACTTGTGTTGTCTTGCGCTAACTTGTGTTGTCTTGCACTAACTTGTGTTGTCTTGCACTATCTTGTGTTATCTTGCACTATCTTGTGTTGTCTTGCGCTAACTTGTGTTGTCTTGCACTATCTTGTGTTGTCTTGCACTATCTTGTGTTGTCTTGCGCTAACTTGTGTTGTCTTGCACTAACTTGTGTTGTCTTGCACTATCTTGTGTTATCTTGCACTATCTTGTGTTGTCTTGCGCTAACTTGTGTTGTCTTGCACTAACTTGTGTTGTCTTGCACTATCTTGTGTTGTCTTGCACTATCTTGTGTTGTCTTGCGCTATCTTGTACTATCTTCTGTTGTCTTGCACTATCTTGTGTTGTCTTGCGCTATCTTGTACTATCTTGTGTTGTCTTGCACTATCTTGTGTTGTCTTGCGCTAACTTGTGTTGTCTTGCACTATCTTCTGTTGTCTTGCACTATCTTGTGTTGTCTTGCGCTAACTTGTGTTGTCTTGCACTATCTTGCACTATCTTCTGTTGTCTTGCACTATCTTGTGTTGTCTTGCACTATCTTGCACTATCTTCTGTTGTCTTGCACTATCTTGTGTTGTCTTGCGCTATCTTGTGTTGTCTTGCACTATCTTGTGTTGTCTTGCGCTATCTTGTGTTGCCTTGCACTATCTTGTGTTGTCTTGCACTATCTTGTGTTGCCTTGCACTATCTTGTGTTGTCTTGCACTATCTTGTGTTGTCTTGCGCTATCTTGTGTTGCCTTGCACTATCTTCTGTTGTCTTGCACTATCTTCTGTTGTCTTGCACTATCTTGTGTTGCCTTGCACTATCTTCTGTTGTCTTGCACTATCTTGTGTTGCCTTGCACTATCTTGTGTTGCCTTGCACTATCTTGTGTTGTCTTGCGCTATCTTGTGTTGTCTTGCACTATCTTCTGTTGTCTTGCACTATCTTGTGTTGCCTTGCACTATCTTCTGTTGTCTTGCACTATCTTGTGTTGTCTTGCGCTATCTTGTGTTGTCTTGCACTATCTTGCACTATCTTGTGTTGTCTTGCGCTATCTTGTGTTGTCTTGCACTATCTTGTGTTGTCTTGCACTATCTTGTGTTGTCTTGCACTATCTTGTGTTGTCTTGCACTATCTTGTGTTGTCTTGCACTATCTTGTGTTGTCTTGCACTATCTTGTGTTGTCTTGCACTATCTTGTGTTGTCTTGCGCTATCTTGTACTATCTTGTGTTGTCTTGCACTATCTTGTGTTGTCTTGCACTATCTTGTGTTGTCTTGCACTATCTTGTGTTGTCTTGCACTATCTTGTGTTGTCTTGCACTATCTTGTGTTGTCTTGCACTATCTTGCACTATCTTCTGTTGTCTTGCACTATCTTCTGTTGTCTTGCACTATCTTCTGTTGTCTTGCACTAACTTGTGTTGTCTTGCACTATCTTGTGTTGCCTTGCACTATCTTTTGTTGTCTTGCACTATCTTGTGTTGTCTTGCACTATCTTGTGTTGTCTTGCACTAACTTGTGTTGTCTTGCACTATCTTGTGTTGTCTTGCACTATCTTGTGTTGTCTTGCACTATCTTGTGTTGTCTTGCACTATCTTGTGTTGTCTTGCACTATCTTGCGCTGTCTTAGCCTGTCCTATGTTGCACTATTTCCCACTAACTTGCTAGCATTATACTATCTTACATGCATCGTACTCTGTCTTCCATTATCTTGTATTATCTTACCCCATCTCACAGGTCTGTTACTCTTTCACACTTTTGTACTACCTTGCACTATCTTGCAAGCATAGTATACTATCTTGGAAGTATCTTGCAGTATCTTACATGTGTCATACTCTATCTTATTCTAACTTGCGAAGTTTTCTGTTTCGTACTAACTTAGACTATCCTACTGTCTTATTCTATCTTACACTATCTTTCACTATATTACTTTATTTTAAACTATCTTAATCTATATTACATTATCTTACATTTTCTTACTCTACCTTACTTTATCTTACTCCACCTTACACTAACATAAACTATCTTACATTTTCTCACTATCTTGCACTATCTTATATTATCTTACACTGTCTTACACTATCTTACATAAATCCTTATCTTTCATCGAAGGACTGTTTGCAGTCTCAAGGATCACCTGGAGTGTTTGCAGTCTCAAGGATCACCTGGCGTGTTTGCAGTCTCAAGGATCACCTGGCGTGTTTGCAGTTTCAAGGATCACCTGGCGTGTTTGCAGTTTCAAGGATCACCTGGCGTGTTTGCAGTCTCAAGGATCACCTGGCGTGTTTGCAGTCTCAAGGATCACCTGGCGTGTTTGCAGTCTCAAGGATCACCTGGCGTGTTTGCAGTCTCAAGGATCACCTGGCGTGTTTGCAGTCTCAAGGATCACCTGGCGTGTTTGCAATCTCAAGGATGGCGTGTTTGCAATCTCAAGGATCACCTGGCGTGTTTGCAGTCTCAAGGATCACCTGGCGTGTTTGCAGTCTCAAGGATCACCTGGCGTGTTTGCAGTCTCAAGGATCACCTGGCGTGTTTGCAATCTCAAGGATCACCTGGCGTGTTTGCAATCTCAAGGATCACCTGGCGTGTTTGCAGTCTCAAGGATCTCCTGGCGTGTTTTGCATCTCAAGGCCTGGCGTGTTTGCAGTTTCAAGGATCACCTGGCGTGTTTGCAATCTCAAGGATCTGGGCAGTCTCAAGGATCCTGGCGTGTTTGCAGTCTCAAGGATCTCCTGGCGTGTTTGCAATCTCAAGGATCTGGCGTGTTTGCAATCTCAAGGATCACCTGGCGTGTTTGCAGTCTCAAGGATCACCTGGCGTGTTTGCAGTCTCAAGGATCACCTGGCGTGTTTGCAATCTCAAGGATCACCTGGCGTGTTTGCAATCTCAAGGATCACCTGGCGTGTTTGCAGTCTCAAGGATCACCTGGCGTGTTTGCAGTCTCAAGGATCACCTGGCGTGTTTGCAATCTCAAGGATCACCTGGCGTGTTTGCAGTCTCAAGGATCACCCGGCGTGTTTGCAATCTCAAGGATCACCTTGCAATCTCAAGGATTGGCGTCAATCTCACGGATCACCTGGCGTGTTTGCAGTCTCAAGGATCACCCGGCGTGTTTGCAATCTCAAGGATCACCTTGCGTGTTTGCAGTCTCAAGGATCACCCGGCGTGTTTGCAATCTCAAGGATCACCTGGCGTGTTTGCAGTTTCACCTGGCGTGTTTGCAATCTCAAGGATCACCTGGCGTGTTTGCAGTCTCAAGGATTGGCGTCAAAGGATCACCTGGCGTGTTTGCAATCTCAAGGATCACCTGGCGTGTTTTGCAATCTCAAGGATCACCTGGCGTGTTTGCAGTCTCAAGGATCTGTTTGCAATCTCAAGGATCACCTGGCGTGTTTGCAGTCTCAAGGATCACCCGGCGTGTTTGCAATCTCAAGGATCACCTGGCGTGTTTGCAGTTTCAAGGATCACCCGGCGTGTTTGGAATCTCAAGGATCACCTGGCGTGTTTGCAATCTCAAGGATCACCTGGCGTGTTTGCAGTTTCAAGGATCACCCGGCGTGCTTGCAATTTCAAGGATCACCTGGCGTGTTTGCAGTTTCAAGGATCACCTGGCGTGTTTGGAGTTTCAAGAATCACCTGGCGTGTTTGCAGTTTCAAGGATCACCTGGCGTGTTTGCAATTTCAAGGATCACATGGTGTGTTTGCAGTTTCAAGGATCACCTGGCGTGTTTGCAATCTCAAGGATCAGCTGGCGTGTTTGCAGTCTCAAGGATCACCCGGCGTGTTTGCAATCTCAAGGATCACCTGGCGTGTTTGCAATCTCAAGGATCACCTGGCGTGTTTGCAATCTCAAGGATCACCTGGCGTGTTTGCAGTCTCAAGGATCACCTGGCGTGTTTGCAGTTTCAAGGATCACCCGGCGTGTTTGCAATCTCAAGGATCACCTGGCGTGTTTGCAGTTTCAAGGATCACCCGGCGTGTTTGCAATCTCAAGGATCACCTGGCGTGTTTGCAGTCTCAAGCATTACCCGGCGTGTGTGCAATCTCAAGGATCACCTGGCGTTATTTCAAGGATGCGTGGATATCACTGGCTGTTTGTTTCAAGGATCATGTTTGCAATCTCAAGGATCACCTGGCGTGTTTGCAGTCTCAAGCATTACCCGGCGTGATAATTACTTTATCATGCGAGGATATCACTCCTGGTAGGATTATGTAAATCATTCCTCGCGGCAGTGTTATGGTAATTTACAAGGCGGTGTTGGAGTAATTTACAAGGTTGTGTTGGAGTATTTTACAAGGCAGTGTTATGGTGAGTTACAGAGCATTGTATATATATATATATATATATATATATATATATATATATATATATATATATATATATATATATATATATATATATATATATATATATATATATATATATATATATATATATATATATATATATATTATTTAGACAAATTCTACTGCAAAGTTCAACGTTGTTAAACCTCTCTTAGAAGCAAACTGATATAAGACAACACTCTAAGTCAATCAGGCGCCTGAAGTCTGTAAGAGATGTTATTCATACATTTGCTGTCTTCCCACCAGAGAAATGCTTGCGGTGATTATTAAAGAGAAAAACGAATGTAAATATGTATTCTTGGTCCCCGACAGGAGTAGTGGCAATGTTTATATTTTTCTGGGGAATTTGCGAGCGTTTTCATACGTGACTTGGCAATTCACACGGTGCGAGACGAGCCAGGAGAAAGGCTCCTGGGTGTGCAATATTGCTAAGATAAATTGTGGTAGTGTGTGTGAGTGTGTGTGACGTTCCTTCTGCTAATGTTATTACACCCCACAAACACACGGTCTCTCTCTCTCTCTCTCTCTCTCTCTCTCTCTCTCTCTCTCTCTCTCTCTCTCTCTCTCTCTCTCTCTCTCTCTCTCTCTCTCTCTCAGGGCTGAGAGGGTGGTGTTGGTGGTGGGCTGAGAGAAAGGGATATCCTTTACTGCCTTCTCTAGTGTCTCGTGCATTTCCTTAACGACGGAGGTGAGCCTCCTGCCTCCATCCCTTCCCTCAACATGCCCTATTTCTCCCTCAGCACCTCTTCCTTCAGCACCTCCTTCCTTCAGCCCCCTTCCCCCTCATCCCTCCTTCACAAGAGGGTGATTCAATTCAATCTGTGACCTCAATAGGTCTCCCTGGTTAGCAGCCTCCCTCCGAGGCCTATTGTAGGCCATTCTCCGTGACGGCTGCCATAGTGGGGATGGGTGGGAGGTCATGGTGGGGGTGAGGGGGAGACAATGTGGGTAGGGGGTGGGGGAGACGTGAGTTTTTCCCCATGGAGCAGTTAAGGGTTTCTTGCGATGCTAATGCAGCGTAAGACGGCTCTTGCTTTACGTTATGTTTCTCACAGGTTTATGTCTGCTTAAGTTAAGCTCCAGCTCCTGGGTCCAGGGTCTCCAGTCTACTGGCGATGCAGGTTCTTGGGTTATTGGTCCCTTTCACACCTACACTTGAAGCTGTGTATGCAGTTGGCTGCCACTGCTCCATCATCTTACGTTCGTATTCGTCTTACCAGTGTACCGAAATCGCCAACAACAAAAAATTTTAGAAGTCTATTCCACCTGTAAGACATTTTTTTTACCTATAACAAGAAGGGTTTGGTCTCTTGTACTGATTCTTGGTTTTGGCCTTGAGAGGGACCTGTCCAGTATGCACCCGTAGGCCTTCTGCAGTGCTCCACCTTCCTTAAGTTCTTATATTCTTATTCCACTATTTCTTCTCTTAGCTGAGATCAATCTCAGGTGAAGTATAGTGCCGCATACCTCTCGATAGTCAAATAATGTACAGTCTACCCTCTACCTCCTCCTTCCTCTCTGATCACTCTGGTGCACTTCTCTTAACTTATGGAGGCAGGACCTGCCACCTCAAGTCTTATATACAGTTTCCGCAAAGAATTGCCTTTTTTTTGGGGGGGGGGCAGACTTTTGATTACCTTGTTGATTATCCTCATAGTTTGATATGTATAGTAGAGTCAGGGATGCTGTGTCAGTGCTTGTGTTCACTTGCTTATCTCTCCTCTTGTACAGTCTTACCACTTGGCAGGTTCTTCGGTGGTAGTTACACAATAGTAGGTCCTTCAGTAGTTGGGTCTTCACTAGGGTCTTCACTAGGGTCTTCACTAGGGTCTTCACTAGGGTCTTCAATAGGGTCTTCACAAGGGTCTTCACTAGTGCCTTCACTAGGTTCTTCACTAGGGTCTTCACTAGGGTCTTCACTAGTGTCTTCACTAGGGTCTTCACCAGGGTCTTCACTAGGGTCTTCACTAGGGTCTTCACTAGTGTCTTCACTAGGTTCTTCACTAGGGTCTTCACTAGGGTCTTCACTAGTGTCTTCACTAGGTTCTTCACTAGGGTCTTCACTAGGGTCTTCACTAGGGTCTTCACTAGTGTCTTCTAGGTCACTAAGGGGTCTTTTTCACTAGGGTTCTTCACTAAGTTTTTCACTAGGTTCTTCACTAGGTTCTTCACTAGGGTCTTCACTAGGGTCTTCACTAGGGTCTTCACTAGGGTCTTCACTAGTGTCTTCACTAGGGTCTTCACTAGGGTCTTCACTAGGGTCTTCACTAGGGTCTTCACTAGGGTCTTTACTAGGGTCTTCACTAGGGTCTTCACTAGGGTCTTCACTTGGGTCTTCACTAGGTTCTTCACTAGGGTCTTCACTAGTGTCTTCACTAGGTTCTTCACTAGGTTCTTCACTAGGTTCTTCACTAGGGTCTTCACTAGGGTCTTCACTAGGGTCTTCACTAGGTTCTTCACTAGGGCCTTCACTAGGGTCTTCACTATTGTCTTCACTAGGTTCTTCACTAGGTTCTTCACTAGGGTCTTCACTAGGGTCTTCACTAGGGTCTTCACTAGGTTCTTCACTAGGTTCTTCACTAGGTCCTTCACTAGGTTCTTCACTAGGGTCTTCACTTGGTTCTTCACTAGGGTCTTCACTAGGTTCTTCCCTAGGTCTTCACTAAGGTCTTCACTAGGTTTCACTAGGTTCTTCACTAGGTTCTTCACTAGGGGGTCTTCACTTCACTAGGGGTCTTCACTAGGGTCTTCACTAGGTCTTCTTCACTAGGGTCTACTAGGGTTCACTAGGGTCACTAGGTTCTTCACTAGGTTCTTCACTAGGTTCTTCACTAGGTCCTTCACTAGGTTCTTCACTAGGGTCTTCACTTGGTTCTTCACTAGGGTCTTCACTAGGTTCTTCCCTAGGTTATTCACTAGTGTCTTCACTAGGTTCTTCACTAGGTTCTTCACTAGGTTCTTCACTAGGTTCTTCACTAGGTTCTTCACTAGGATCTTCACTAGGTTCTTCACTAGGGCCTACTCTATGGTCTTTACTAGGGTTTTCACTAGGTTCTTCACTAGGGTCTTCACTAGATTCTTCACTAGGTTCTTCACTATGGTCTTCACTAGGTTCTTCACTAGGTTCTTCACTAGGTTCTTCACTAGGGTCTTCACTTGGTTCTTCACTAGGGTCTTCACTAGGTTCTTCACTAGGTTATTCACTAGTGTCTTCACTAGGTTCTTCACTAGGTTCTTCACTAGGTTCTTCACTAGGTTCTTCACTAGGATCTTCACTAGGTTCTTCACTAGGGCCTACTCTAGGGTCTTTACTAGGGTTTTCACTAGGTTCTTCACTAGGGTCTTCACTAGATTCTTCACTAGGTTCTTCACTATGGTCTTCACTAGGTTCTTCACTAGGTTCTTCACTAGGTTCTTCACTAGGTTCTTCACTAGGATCTTCACTAGGTTCTTCTCTAGGGTCTTCACTAGGGTATTCACCAGGGCATTCACCAAGTTCTTCACTAGGGTCTTCACTAGGTTCTTCACTAGGTTCTTCACTAGGGTCTTCACTAGAGTTTTCACTAGAGTCTTCACTAGGGTCTTCACTAGGTTTTTCACTAGGGTCTTCACTAGGGTTTTCACTAGGTCTTCACTAGGATCTTCACTAGGGTCTTCACTAGGGCCTTCACTAGAGTCTTCACTAGCTTCTTCACTAAGCTCTTCACTAGGTTCTTCACTAGGTTCTTCACTAGGGTTTTCACTAGGTTCTTCACTAGGGTCTTCACTAGGGTCTTCACTAGGGTCTTCACTAGGTTCTTCACTAGGGCCTTCACTAGGGTCTTCACTAGGGTCTTCACTAGGATCTTTACTAGGGTCTTCACTAGGGCCTTCACTAGGGTCTTCACTAGGTTCTTCACTAGGTTCTCCACTAGGTTCTTCACTAGGTTCTTCACTAGGGTCTTCACTAGGGTCTTCACTAGGGTCTTCACTAGTGTCTTCACTTGGGTCTTCACTAGGGTTTTCACTAGGGTCTTCACAAGGGTTTTCACTAGGTTCTTCACTAGGGTCTTTACTAGGGTCTTCACTAGGGTCTTCACTAGGTTCTTCACTAGGTTCTTCACAAGGTTCTTCACTAGGTTCTTCACAAGGTTCTTCACTAGCGTCTTCTCTACGGTCTTCACTAGGTTCTTAACTAGGTTCTTCACTAGGGTCTTCACTAGGGTCTTCACTAGGTTCTTCACTAGGTTCTTCACTAGGTTCTTCACTAGGGTCTTCACTAGGGTCTTCACTAGGGTCTTCACTAGGGTCTTCACTAGTGTCTTCACTAGGGTTTTCACTAGGGTCTTCACTAGGTTCTTCACTAGGATCTTCACTAGGTTCTTCACTAGGTTCTTCACTAGGGTCTTCACTAGATTCTTCACTAGGTTCTTCACTAGGTTCTTCACTAGGTTCTTCACTAGGGTCTTTACTAGGGTCTTTACTAGGGTCTTCACCAGGGTCTTCACTAGGTTCTTCAATAGGGTCTTCACTAGGTTCTTCACTAGGTTCTTCACTAGGGTCTTCACTAGGTTCTTCACTAGGGTCTTCACTAGGGTCTTCACTAGGGTCTTCACTAGGATCTTCACTAGGGTCTTCACTAGGGCCTTCACTAGGGTCTTCACTAGGTTCTTCACTAGGTTCTTCACTAGGTTCTTCACAAGGTTCTTCACTAGGTTCTTCACAAGGTTCTTCACCAGCGTCTTCTCTACGGTCTTCACTAGGTTCTTAACTAGGTTCTTCACTAGGGTCTTCACTAGGGTTTTCACTAGGGTCTTCACTAGGTTCTTCACTAGGTTCTTCACTAGGTTCTTCACTAGGGTCTTCACTAGGGTCTTCACTAGGGTCTTCACTAGGGTCTTCACTAGGGTCTTCACTAGGGTCTTCACTAGGGTTTTCACTAGGGTTTTCACTAGGTTCTTCACTAGGTTCTTCACTAGGTTCTTCACTAGGGTCTTCACTAGATTCTTCACTAGGTTCTTCACTAGGTTCTTCACTAGGTTCTTCACTAGGGTCTTTACTAGGGTCTTCACTAGGGTCTTCACCAGGGTCTTCACTAGGTTCTTCAATAGGGTCTTCACTAGGTTCTTCACTAGGTTCTTCACTGGGGTCTTCACTAGGTTCTTCACTAGGGTCTTCACTAGGGTCTTCACTAGGGTCTTCACTAGGATCTTCACTAGGGTCTTCACTAGGGCCTTCACTAGGGTCTTCACTAGGTTCTTCACTAGGTTCTTCACTAGGTTCTTCACTAGGTTCTTCACTAGGGTCTTCACTAGGTTCTTCACTAGGGTCTTCACTAGGGTCTTCACTAGGGTCTTCACCAGGGTCTTCACTAGGTTCTTCACTAGGTTCTTCACTAGGTTCTTCACTAGGGTCTTCACTAGGGTCTTCACTAGGTTCTTCACTAGGGTTTTCACTAGGGTCTTCACTAGGGTCTTCACTAGGATCTTCACTAGGGTTTTCACTAGGATCTTCACTTGGGTCTTCACTAGGGTCTTCACTAGGATCTTCACTAGGGTCTTCACTAGGGTCTTCACTAGGGTCTTCACTAGGGTCTTCACTAGGATCTTCACTAGGGTTTTCACTAGGATCTTCACTAGGGTCTTCACTAGGATCTTCACTAGGGTCTTCACTAGGATCTTCACTAGGGTTTTCACTAGGATCTTCACTAGGGTCTTCACTAGGATCTTCACTAGGGTTTTCACTAGGATCTTCACTTGGGTCTTCACTAGGGTCTTCACTAGGATCTTCACTAGGGTCTTCACTAGGGTCTTCACTAGGGTCTTCACTAGGGTCTTCACTAGGGTCTTCACTAGGATCTTCACTAGGGTTTTCACTAGGATCTTCACTTGGGTCTTCACTAGGGTCTTCACTAGGGTCTTCACTAGGGTCTTCACTAGGGTCTTCACTAGGGTCTTCACTAGGGTCTTCACTAGGGTCTTCACTAGGGTCTTCACTAGGATCTTCACTAGGGTTTTCACTAGGATCTTCACTAGGGTCTTCACTAGGGTCTTCACTAGGGTCTTCACTAGGGTTTTCACTAGGGTCTTCACTAGGGTCTTCACTAGGGTCTTCACTAGGATCTTCACTAGGGATTTCACTAGGATCTTCACTTGGATCTTCACTAGGGTCTTCACTAGGATCTTCACTAGGGTCTTCACTAGGGTCTTCACTAGGATCTTCACTAGGGTTTTCACTAGGATTTTCACTAGGGTCTTGACTAGGGTCTTCACTAGGATCTTCACTAGGGTCTTCACTAGGGTCTTCACTAGGGTCTTCACTAGGGTCTTCACTAGCGTTTTCACTAGGATCTTCACTAGGGTTTTCACTAGGATCTTTATTTGGGTCTTCACTAGGGTCTTCACTAGGGTCTTCACTAGGGTCTTCACTAGGGTCTTCACTAGGGTCTTCACTAGGGTCTTCACTAGGGTCTTCACTAGGGTCTTCACTAGGGTCTTCACTAGGGTCTTCACTAGGGTCTTCACTAGGGTCTTCACTAGGGTCTTCACTAGGGTCTTCACTAGGGTCTTCACTAGGGTCTTCACTAGGGTCTTCAATAGGGTCTTCATTAGGGTCTTCACAACCATCATGGTTCATATCTTTGCTAGTTGGTCACTCGGTTCCTCATATTTCTGTTTTCTGTGAAGATTTATATCATCATCG
>NC_091310.1:48867528-48907368 GCF_038502225.1 Cherax quadricarinatus | reverse complement strand
ATATATCATAGTTCAAATACCTCTAGACCAAAGATAGTTGATTTATATATATTAAAGATTAATTGATTTTAATGTGTGTATTTATGTATCCCGAACTCTTTATTACAAAAGGAGTAAATCTTAACATCTTCTTTTTAAAAATTACTTTTTTGTAATATATGGGGGCCTGTCCGGGAGGATAATGATTATCAAGAATGATTTCTGGATGATCATATCCGGGATGACGGTTCGGGATACATATTACATTGATCTTTGTGTGTCGGTCCTTTTGTGGTGGGGGTGTTTCGGCCCCCTGCCAAACTAGCGGTTAAATAGTTAACCTGCCGGCCGGCAGTACCACTGGGTACGTCATCAAACCCAATGTGGGGACTGCTGAGCCGGCCTTAAAGCAGTAAGATCCTGAGTGCCTCACGGTGCACATCTAAGCAGTAGGTACCTGACCACCTAAGGGTACAGTCTACTGGCTTTAGCAACAGTATGTACCTGAGCGCCTCACTATACGCACCTAAGCAGTAGGTACCTGAACACCTAAGGGTACACGTCTACTGGCTTCAGCAACATTAAGTACCTGAACTCCTCAGGGTACACATCTACGTAGTAGGTACCTGACCACCTAATCGTACCTATCTACTGGCGTTAGAAGAACCGCTCGCTGCAGCTCGCTGAGTCTGTTGGCCTCAGTTACTTGACGGCCGCATTCAGTGAGCTTGCAGCATGGTGTTTGGCTAGCGGTGTGTCAACCGGCTTTGGAGAGGATTTACTGGACTACTGGTGATGTCTGTGGACTCGCCGTCTACGCTGATCAACTGTGGGCTGGAATCATCAGATGCTGTTTAGTGGGACATTACATGAAGAAAAGGTTGGAGTGTTACACTGAACTGGGCCAGGACCGTAGTGTGACACTTAGGAACGTATGATGGAGTGGAACACTGAGATATGCACAGGACCGTAGTGGAACACTGAGATGAAAAGGGTGTCGTGGGACACTGAAGATGGCCTGGTTGTAGTGTACACTGAATAGTGTCATGTGACTGGCCTCGTGTCGTGAGAAGCAGTTGATTGTAATTTATTATTATACAAATGTTATTTATAATTTATTATTTTAGCATAGAGATATATATATATAGTGACAGTAGTGTCAAGAAAGTTGTACCCTGTGTAGGGTTACGAATTATTTATTATTTTAGTTAGATGCTAATTATAATTTATTATAGTAACATGTACATATTATTATATATCATAGTTCAAATACCTCTAGACCAAAGATAGTTGATTTATATATATTAAAGATTAATTGATTTTAATGTGTGTATTTATGTATCCCGAACTCTTTATTACAAAAGGAGTAAATCTTAACGTCTTTTTAAAATTACTTTTTTGTAATAATAAGCTTGTTACAAAAAACGCGATTCTAAAAGCTTAGAGATCTCCAGTGAATACTAGAAAGGACTGCCCTTCTAGCATCCAGCCTGTTACTGGGTTTTCGTAACAAGTAGTCAGTATCCTTGTCCAATTATCCATTAAAATTCAGTATTGTTTAATAGCGCTTTAGGATTACAACTGGTAGGCTACTAACTAGAGAAATTAAAATTTAATAAATTTATTATGCAGTAAGTTGTCTAGAGGTATATTATCAAATTAAATTAATTACAGCAATCAAAATAAAATCAATCTCTCGAGTTCAATATTATTGTGCTGAAAGCACATATCACATTTATAATTCTTAAGTACCATCAGGTACATTAACATTTAATAAGATATTACAAATATGTACAAGTGTGTGTATGCGTGTAAGTGCTCTTAAGTAGTTAGCTATGTCTCAAGACTCGAATAAGACTTAAACAAGTGACTGACAAAGTCCTCAAATAAACTAACTTCTTGACCGACTGGCAACCCGAACAGTCTACTTGAACAACAAAGAATGCTAAGCCCAATAGCAATGCAATATCAAGCGACTGCGACACAGAATCAGGAGATAATATAACAACACTAAGTAGGGACCATCTGCAGATCCTCCACAAAAGTTACAAAGCTCCCATAATACTATGTTCAGCATAGGAAAAACTGTGACTGTGACAATACACAGGAACCAGTACAAAATTAGGTAAGAAGCTATAGCTAAGGACCTGAGATACTCAGAGTGTCTATGTGACACACAACCTCAGTACAACGTCGAAAATCACTAAGTCTATACAATGTTCTGAGAACAGAGTTCTACAGAACTAACAAGAATAATGAGACAGACAATCTGTCCAACCAGCAAGCGAGTCTACAGCAGACTGACTACTTCACGAGAGGTGAGGACACCCCCCCTCGATCACGTGATAGCTACGTGGACAACTGCAGCTCAGAAGCCGGCAGTATAACGAGCGACAAGCGATAATTACAGTAGTTTGACAATCAAGACTAACTGAGCACATTTTATATACATCCTAACAACATAAGCTAAATAACAATATAATAGTCAAATAATAATATAAAGTCATACATTTACGATTTAGCTATTATCGCAAATATAAGCAATATAAAATTAAATGAAAAGGTAATATACATTACATATATACATAATAATCATTGTAACCCATTCAGGGGTTGCAACACCCCCCCAACACGACAGAGGGTCGCACTAGGAGTTGCATGTTTGTCTCACATTATTTCTGGTTACTCATATCAATATTATTATCAAAATAAATATTAATTTGTCTCTCTTGTGCCAAGCACCTCTACAATTTCACAGCGTCCATCACTAGGATATGCCCCTAGTTACTAGGGCAGTACACAGTATCGTATCTCTGCATACTCGTGGTTATGTACATCAGTGTAGAGCCAGGGCACGTTGAGGCTCTATCATAGTAGTGGAGACTGCATTCCACTCTTAAGTAGTGGTTGTGGAATGCGAGGCAGTATGAACATCTGAGTATGAAACAGCTTAAAAAAAAATTAAGGTGTGTAGTGAGAGGGGGGTCTGCGACAGGACAGTGTTGCGTCACGCAGTACATCACCCGCACCACACTACTCACTCAACACTCAGCTTGTTTCCTCCTCACACAACATTACTGTGAATATATAAATATAATAATTAGACATGACATGAGTATATATAGTTAATATGGGCTGGAGGGATTAAGTTACTTTACTGAATTTGACATACCAAGTAACAAAAGGTATTTGGGCATAAAATTACGTTAATTTAATGTAACTGATAATTATTAAGGACGAGACAGAGCGTCAGCAATTACATTATAATGACCACTTATGTGTTTTATACTAATAGAATAAGGTTGGATTCTGAGGGCCCACCTCATGATCCTAGCATTTTTACTTTTCATGGTATTAATATAAGTGAGTGGATTGTGGTCTGAAAAAACGTTAATTTTAAATGGGGAAGTGCCCAAATACACGTCAAAATGTTCCAAGGACACCACAAGAGCTAGAGCCTCTTTCTCAATAGTGGCATAATTTTTCTGGTGTCGTTTAAGCTTAGATGAATAGTAACATATAGGATGGAGAATATCAGTGGAAGTTGACTGTTGGAGCAGCACAGCACCCACTGCATAACTACTCGCATCTATATGTAAAAAGAAGGGAAGATTGAAATTAGGACTCTTCAACACAGGAGCAGAGGAGAGCAAACGTTTCAACCTTTTGAACGAGTCTGAACAATCTCTAGTCCAGGTGAACTGAACTTTGGTACTAATGAACATAGTGAGAGGTGTAGGTGGAGGTGTATATGCTGGCTTGCCTGTCACTTGACACACGTGGCAACGTCGCACATGATCAGCTACTGTTTCCTTCATCTTTGGCCAAGTAAAATGTTTTGCCAGTTTACCGAGTGTCTTCTTGACACCCAAATGTCCTCCTATGGGACTATTGTGAGCAAAATCAATGGCTTGTTCACGAAATGTAACTGGTAACACTACGAGATTCTTGACTGTGGTGGAAACACTATCAGCTGACAACTTAGATGTATTTTTCTCCATCAGTACACCATTACTATAATAGTAACAATTATCGAGATCCTTTGCTTCACTCTCAGTAACTGCTATATCTCTCAGTCTTTCCAGTGACTGATCAACAAACTGATCCTTGATTAAATCATCATGAGTAAGAAATTTAACGTCAGTTGTGTCCTGACTAGGTTGATGACCGGGGGGAGTCAGTGTTAATGACCCTGGGCGCAGAGCGTCACTAAACAACATATTCAACCCCAAATCATTGTCATCCACTAACTCAACAGGAGACAAGGATGGTAGTTGAATCTTTGACATAGCTCTAGTAATTGCGCTGAGAGGAAATAAAATAGGTTTCTCTCTACAAGCTTCAATGGCATAATTATCATCAGTGTTATTATCAATCACAAGTGGTTCTTTACATATACCAGCATGAAGGATATCGTTCCCTATCAACAAGTCCACTGACCTGATGGGAAATACACCACTGGATATACCCACTGAAATATAACCAGTATAATAGCTTGTTTCAATATAAACTTTGTGCAGAGGCACTTTCATAACAGCCCCTCCATAGGCTTCTAACAATACATCTATCTTGCAATAGGTATCGTCAGTTATGGGCAGTACATCTTCTCTTAATAACGTGAGATAACTGCCAGTGTCTCTGAAAGAAATTATCTCAGATGTGATTCGTCAAATCCTACTTTATCTCTCGAAAAGTAAGGACTCATCGCTGAACGAATCTTTTCGTCAGATACACTTTCTGACGCTAGTCATCTATCCTGAGTAACATTATCTAAAACAGTAGGTTCAGAGGCATTGCTAGGATTTTGGTGTCTTTGTTGCTCGGAAGAGGATACGACTTGAGTGGGGGCGCCAGCCGCACGACTGTCTCTCGCATCTCTTTCTAACTTATAGCAATACTCTCTAGTATGTCCTTTTCTGTTACAATATGTACATTTAACTTTCTTCTTCTTGATACCAGATTTCTGTCTAGCCACAGAGACAGATTCAGGATTGTGAGTTTTCCTGGTAAAGGTACGAGAAGTTACAGTAGCAGGTACATCAGGCCGGCAATGAGCAGCTGATTTAGGTTGCCAACTTCTAGGACAATCTTTAGTTACCTTGTTTCTTTGTGTTTTAGTACGTACAAGTTTGTGAGAAATCTCGTAATTGTCTGCTAATGCTGCAGTTTCCAGAATATCCGAGGTAGTATGATCGATCAGATATTCTTGTATGTCCGCAGACATACAGTTGTTAAACTCTTCGTGTAGTAACAACTGAACAAGGCTGTCGTAGTTGTTACACTTGGCAACTCTAGTCCATCTCTCAAATGCAACTTTTTTCTCACGAGCAAACTCTACACAAGTTTGATCTTGTCGTCGTTGTAACGTACGAAATGCTCTTTGATAACTTATAGGTAACAAGTCATATGTCTCTAGAATAGTTTATTTGACAGTGTCATAACTAATGTACTTAGCAAATGGTAAAGCAGCCGTACAAGTTTGAGCTCTTCCTGTCAATGCTGTATGCAGCAATGTTGCCCAGTGCTTACGTGGCCAGTTCATAGCACGAGCCTGGTTCTCAAACACATCAAAATATGTGTCTAAGTCACTTTCAAAAAACTTAGGAACCATAGATGCAGCTTTCTGCACATTAAATATGTCCTGTGATATATCAGTCTGTTGTCTTAACAGACGAACATTTTCTCTTTGGAAATCTTCTTCGTTCAATCTCATCTGTGCCTCTATTTGTGCAGTCTGCAACATAATGAGGCGTTCCAACCTCTCAAACTGTTCCTGAGAGATAGGACCAGTGGGTAATGGAGGAGTAGGTAAATTAACATGGTCTGGACGGTCCTTAGGTCGGACACTTGGTCCAGCCGTCTCTAGAGAGTCTAGATCTGGTCTAGGATAAGTAGATACAGGTGTATCATACACTGTACTAGTATTAGGCTGTGTCATACTACCAGCTATACTCTGTACTATAGTGTCAGTGAGGCGGGAAGGTGTGAGCGAGAACTGAGCTACACTAGGCTCAGACACTAGGCTCACTTCTGCTCTAGTTGCTCTTTCTTCATCAAATAGAGTCATACTTCCTAATTGTGACACTAGGCTTTCTGAATCTGAATCATAATCAGACATCTCTGTATGAGCAGGAAACAATATATCTTTAAATAATGCTCTGACAGTTTCAGCGGTGTAATTCCTGTTATACGTCACACCGAGATATTTGGCTACTTGCCAACACGTCTGAAGTTTTAATGTACTTAACTCAGACAAAGTCAGAGTATCAATTAACTGTTTCACTTTGGCATTCATCACGAAAATAAT
The DNA here is from genome assembly GCF_038502225.1 of Cherax quadricarinatus. Taxonomy (NCBI): domain Eukaryota; kingdom Metazoa; phylum Arthropoda; class Malacostraca; order Decapoda; family Parastacidae; genus Cherax; species Cherax quadricarinatus. The sequence goes on along the minus strand of NC_091310.1, from coordinate 48,901,082 downwards.
TGTACTACGAGAGAGTGATTATGGGAAACTATAATCCTAATAGGAATTTTAGTGTTAGTTGACTTAGAGCTAGAACTCATAAACAGTGTTTCCATCTCCTTGGATCAAGAGACTCAGTCAGGTACATACATCCACCTGGTATGTTGTACAAGACTAAACTCAAAGTCTTCAGATTAGGAAAGTACTCAAAGTGTTTGATCATAGAAGTACTAGTATGTCAAACTGGACAATTTATCCAACACCTTGGATCAAGAGCCTCCCGGACAGGCCCCCATTTGTTACAAAAAACGCGATTCTAAAAGCTTAGAGATCTCCAGTGAATACTAGAAAGGACTGCCCTTCTAGCATCCAGCCTGTTACTGGGTTTTCGTAACAAGTAGTCAGTATCCTTGTCCAATTATCCATTAAAATTCAGTATTGTTTAATAGCGCTTTAGGATTACAACTGGTAGACTACTAACTAGAGAAATTAAAATTTAATAAATTTATTATGCAGTAAGTTGTCTAGAGGTATATTATCAAATTAAATTAATTACAGCAATCAAAATAAAATCAATCTCTCGAGTTCAATATTATTGTGCTGAAAGCACATATCACATTTATAATTCTTAAGTACCATCAGGTACATTAACATTTAATAAGATATTACAAATATGTACAAGTGTGTGTATGCGTGTAAGTGCTCTTAAGTAGTTAGCTATGTCTCAAGACTCGAATAAGACTTAAACAAGTGACTGACAAAGTCCTCAAATAAACTAACTTCTTGACCGACTGGCAACCCGAACAGTCTACTTGAACAACAAAGAATGCTAAGCCCAATAGCAATGCAATATCAAGCGACTGCGACACAGAATCAGGAGATAATATAACGACACTAAGTAGGGACCTTCTGCAGATCCTCCACAAAAGTTACAAAGCTCCCATAATACTATGTTCAGCATAGGAAAAACTGTGACTGTGACAATACACAGAAACCAGTACAAAATTAGGTCAGAAGCTATAGCTAAGGACCTGAGATACTCAGAGTGTCTATGTGACACACAACCTCAGTACAACGTCGAAAATCACTAAGTCTATACAATGTTCTGAGAACAGAGTTCTACAGAACTAACAAGAATAATGAGACAGACAATCTGTCCAACCAGCAAGCGAGTCTCCAGCAGACTGACTACTTCACGAGAGGTGAGGACACCCCCCCCTCGATCACGTGATAGCTACGTGGACAACTGCAGCTCAGAAGCCGGCAGTATAACGAGCGACAAGCGATAATTACAGTAGTTTGACAATCAAGACTAACTGAGCACATTTTATATACATCCTAACAACATAAGTCAAATAACAATATAATAGTCAAATAATAATATAAAGTCATACATTTACGATTTAGCTATTATCGCAAATATAAGCAATATAAAATTAAATGAAAAGGTAATATACATTACATATATACATAATAATCATTGTAACCCATTCAGGGGTTGCAACAAAGCTTCTGCGGCTACATCCTCAGCATGGCCTGTAGTCTCCTTGTGCATCGTCTTGGTCTGAGGACTTTCTTTCCACTGTTTCATACAATCAGTGGTTGAAAGGAGTTGAGAGTAGGGAGAGAGTCTTCTGCTTAGCTATGTTCTTTTTTTATTTGTCTGATAACTGTTTGATATCAGGTTGTGGTCTGGGACCACACAGTGTTTGGGACCACACAGTGTTTGGGACCACACAGTGTCTGGGACCACACAGTGTTTGGGACCACACAGTGTTTGGGACCACACAGTGTCTGGGACCACACAGTGTCTGGGACCACACAGTGTCTGGGGACAACACAGTGTCTGGGACCACACAGTGTCTGGGACAACACAGTGTCTGCGACCACACAGTGTCTGGGACCACACAGTGTCTCGGGACCATACAGTGTCTCGGGACCACACAGTGTCTGGGACCACACAGTGTCTGGGGACCACACAGTGTCTGGGACCACACAGTGTCTGGGACCACACAGTGTCTTCTACCACACAGTGTCTGGGACCACACAGTGTCAGGGGACCACACAGTGTCTGGGGACCACACAGTGTCAGGGGACAACACAGCGTTTGGAACCACACAGTGTTTGGAACCACACAGTGTCTGGAGACCACACAGTGTCTGGAACCACACACTGTCTGGGACCACACAGTATCTGGGGGTCACACAGTGTCTGGGGACCACACAGTGTTTGGGACCACACAGTGTTTGGGACCACACAGTGTATGGGGACCACACAGTGTCTGGGGGCCACAGAGTGTCCGGGACCACAGAGTGTCTGGGGATCACAGTGTCTGGGACCACACAGTGTCTGGAACAACAGTGTCTGGGGACCACACAGTGTCTGGGACCACACAGTGACTGGGGACCACACAGCGTCTGGGGCCACACAGTGTCTGGGACCACACAGTGTCTGGGACCACACAGTGTCTGGGGACCACACAGTGTCTGGGACCACACAGTGTCTGGGGACCACACAGTGTCTGGGACCACACAGTGTGTGGGGACCACACAGTGTCTGGGACCACACAGTGTCTGGGACCACACAGTGTCTAGGACCACACAGTGTCTGGGACCACACAGAGTCTGGGACCACACAGTGTCTGGGACCACACAGTGTCTGAGGACCACACAGTGTCTGCGACCACACAGTGTCTGGGACCACACAGTGACTGGGGACCACACAGTGTCTGGGACCACACAGTGTCTGGGACCACACAGTGTCTGGGACCACACAGTGTCTATGACCACACAGTGTCTGGGACCACACAGTATCTGGGACCACACAGTGTCTGGGACCACACAGTGTCTGAGACCACACAGTGTCTGGGACCACGCAGTGTCTGGGACCACGCAGTGTCTGGGGACCACACAGTGTCTGGGATCACACAGTGTCTGGGACCAAACAGTGTCTGGGACCACAGAGTGTCTGAAGACCACACAGTGTCAGGGACCACACAGTGTCTGGGGACCACACAGTGTCTGGGACCACACAGTGTCTGGGACCACACAGTGTCTGGGACCACACGATGTCTGGGGACCACACAGTGTCTGGGGACCACACATTGTCTGGGACCACACAGTGTCTGGGACCACACAGTTTCTGGGACCACACAGTGTCTGGAACCACAGAGTGTCTGGGACCACAGAGTGTCTGGGACCACACAGTGTCTGGGACCACACAGTGTCTGGGGACCACACAGTGTCTGGGGACCACACAGTGTCTGGGGACCACACAGTGTCTGGGACCACACAGTGTCTGGGACCACACAGTGTCTGGGGACCACACAGTGTCTGGGGACCACACAGTGTCTGGGGACCACACAGTGTCTGGGGACTACACAGTGTCTTGGGACCACACAGTGTCTGGGGACTACACAGTGTCTGGGGACTACACAGTGTCTGGGGACCACACAGTGTATGGGGACCACACAGTGTCTGTGGACCACACAGTGTCTGGGGACCACACAGTGTCTGGGGACCACACAGTGTCTGGGACCACACAGTGTCTGGGGACTACACAGTGTCTGGGGACTACACAGTGTCTGGGGACCACACAGTGTCTTGGGACCACACAGTGTCTGGGGACTACACAGTGTCTGAGGACCACACAGTGTCTGGGGACTACACAGTGTCTTGGACCACACAGTGTCTGGGGACAACACAGTGTCTTGGGACTACACAGTGTCTGGGGACCACACAGTGTCTGTGGACCACACAGTGTCTGGGGGCTACACAGTGTCTGGGACCACACAGTGTCTGGGGACCACACAGTGTCTGAGGACTACACAGTGCCTGGGACCACACAGTGTCTGGGGACCACACAGTGTCTGGGGACTACACAGTGTCTGGGACCACACAGTGTCTGGGGACCACACAGTGTCTGGGGACTACACAGTGTCTGGGACCACACAGTGTCTGAGGACCACACAGTGTCTGGGGACCACACAGTGTCTGGGGACTACGCAGTGTCTGGGGACCACACAGTGTCTGGGGACCACACAGTGTCTGGGGACCACACAGTGTCTAGGACCACACAGTGTCTGGGACCACACAGTGTCTGGGTACCACACAGTGTCTGGGGACCACACAGTGTCTGGGGACCACACAGTGTCTGGTTACCACACAGTGTCTGGGACCACACAGTGTCTGGGGACCACACAGTGTCTGGGGACCACACAGTGTCTGGGGACCACACAGTGTCTGGGGACTACACAGTATCTGGGACCACACAGTGTCTGGGACCACACAGTGTCTGGGGACCAAACAGTGTCTGGGACCACACAGTGTCTGGGGACCACACAGTGTCTGGGACCACACAGTGTCTGGGGACCACACAGTGTCTGGGGACCACACAGTGTCTGGGACCACACAGTGTCTGGGGACCACACAGTGTCTGGGGACCACACAGTGTCTGGGACCACACAGTGTCTGGGGACCACACAGTGTCTGGGACCACACAGTGTCTGGGACCACACAGTGTCTGGGACCACACAGTGTCTGGGACCACACAGTGTCTGGGGACCACACAGTGTCTGGGACCACACAGTGTCTGGGACCACACAGTGTCTGGGACCACACAGTGTCTGGGGACCACACAGTGTCTGGGACCACACAGTGTCTGGGACCACACAGTGTCTGGGACCACACAGTGTCTGGGACCACACAGTGTCTGGGACCACACAGTGTCTGGGACCACACAGTGTCTGGGGACTACATCAATATTTTCACTTACTACAATAAAACTGTGTTTTTATTTTTGAATAAATTTGCTTCGAAAATATAATGAGGATTCGTTGTGACCAACATTATTAATATTCATATTAAAAAAATCTTAAATAACTATGCCTATTGGAGGTTTTTTTGGTTGAATATATTGATGTATTTAGTGGTTTTTCTGGTCTTGGTTTTCTTTTTTTCTTCTCCTGTGTTATTTTATCTCCCATTTTTTCCCCTCTACCATTCCTCAGTTTTCCCCTCTCGCTCGTTCTTTATTTTTGCCTCTCCTGCTCACTCCCCTTCTTTCTTTTCTGCCCTCCCTCCGTATCTTTCCTTCCCATTCCTATCCCCCTCCCTCTCACTCTCCCTTTTCCTCTCCCTGTCACTCTCCCTCTCCCTCTCCCTCTCCCTCTCACTCTCCCTCTCACTCATCTTCTGTCTCTCGTCTCTTATGTCATCTCGTCAAGTTTCTCTCCACTTTTTCCTAATTGAATCAAGGTTGCAGACTAAACAGATTTTCGAAAAAATAATTTCTCTCTCTCTCTGTGTCTGTCTCGCTCTCTGTCTGTCTGTCTGTCTGTCTGTCTCTCTCTCTCTCTCTCTCTCTCTCTCTCTCTCTCTCTCTCTCTCTCTCTCTCTCTCTCTCTCTCTCTCTCTCTCTCTCTCTCTCTCTCTCTCTCTTTTAGTTTTGAAGTATAATTTTTTGTTCAAACAAGGGTCATTTACTAACTTTTTACAATTTCTTCTGTAAGCAAAGTGTAGTTCAGCAGTCGTCTTTAACACAAGAGGTCGTTCAAGAGTCGTCATGAACACAAGAGGTCGTTCAAGAGTCGTCATGAACATAGGTCGTTCAAGAGTCGTCATGAACACAAGAGGTCGTTCAAGAGTCGTCATGAACATAGGTCGTTCAAGAGTCGTCATGAACACAAGAGGTCGTTCAAGAGTCGTCATGAACATAGGTCGTTCAAGAGTCGTCATGAACACAAGAGGTCGTTCAAGAGTCGTCATGAACATAGGTCGTTCAAGAGTAGTCATGAACACAGTTGTCGTCACATACTCATCGATGGGTCTCCCGTTTGTCGTATAAAGTTCCGTAAAAGATTCTGCGCTGTGATTCCTTAAATCTTGGCTTTGATCTCCAAATAAGTATTCCTTATAAGGGGTTATTGGATTGATGTTGAGCTCTGGTGATGTCTGCGGGCCCTGTACCCCGAGTCTGTCATGAGTCTGCGGTCAGAAGATTGATGTTGAGCTCTGGTGATGTCTGCGGGCCCTGTACCCCGAGTCTGTCATGAGTCTGCGGTCAGAAGATTGATGTTGAGCACTGGTGATGTCTGCGGGCCCTGTACCCCGAGTCTGTCATGAGTCTGCGGTCAGAAGATTGATGTTGAGCACTGGTGATGTCTGCGGGCCCTGTACCCCGAGTCTGTCATGAGTCTGTGGTCAGAAGATTGATGTTGAGCTCTGGTGATGTCTGCGGGCCCTGTACCCCGAGTCTGTCATGAGTCTGCGGTCAGAAGATTGATGTTGAGCACTGGTGATGTCTGCGGGCCCTGTACCCCGAGTCTGTCATGAGTCTGCGGTCAGAAGATTGATGTTGAGCACTGGTGATGTCTGCGGGCCCTGTACCCCGAGTCTGTCATGAGTCTGTGGTCAGAAGATTGATGTTGAGCTCTGGTGATGTCTGCGGGCCCTGTACCCCGAGTCTGTCATGAGTCTGCGGTCAGAAGATTGATGTTGAGCACTGGTGATGTCTGCGGGCCCTGTACCCCGAGTCTGTCATGAGTCTGCGGTCAGAAGATTGATGTTGAGCACTGGTGATGTCTGCGGGCCCTGTACCCCGAGTCTGTCATGAGTCTGCGGTCAGAAGATTGATGTTGAGTTCTGGTGATGTCTGCGGGCCCTGTACCCCGAGTCTGCCATAAGTCTGAGGCCAGTAGATTGATGTTGAGCTCTGGTGATGTCTGCGGGCCCTGTACCCCGAGTCTGTCATGAGTCTGCGGTCAGAAGACATTCCTTTCGCTAGGGTTCAGTTCCAGTAGTTCCTGTCCTCATCTGTTTATTTTATTCTCCTCATCTGTTTTACATAAACAGTAAGTTGGTATAGATCTGACTCTGTCTCTTCTGGTGTGTTATTCATATACCAGACACTCTACCGCTCCCAATACTGATCTTTGTGGAAGCCCATTTGTGACATTTTCCCATTCTGGTATTTCTTCTCAATCACTCTTTGCCTCATTCCTATAAAGAACACTTCGATCCACTCTAGCATATTCCCTGTTATTTCTCCCCGTTCCTGACTTTATGTTTTTGGCCTCATGTAAGGCACTGTATCAAATGCCTACTTGCAGTCCACTAAAGTGCAACCAGTCCATGCCTCTCTCTTCCCCGTCTGACACTGAATTTCAGCAGGTTTGTGGGACATGATTTTGCGTCTCCTAACCAGTGCTGGTCATTGTTTATGAAAGCCCTTCTCTTTAAGTGGTCCACCACTCTCCTCCTGATTATTTTCTCACTACCTTCAATGGTATGTATGACACTGAAACTGGTCTGCAGTTTATCGCTCCCTCTCTTTCTCTCTCTCTCTCTCTCTCTCTCTCTCTCTCTCTCTCTCTCTCTCTCTCTCTCTCTCTCTCTCTCTCTCTCTCTCTCTCTCTCTCTCTTTCTTTGTACTCACCTTTATGTGGTTCCAGGCGTCGAGGCTCTCGGCCCCCCGACCCTCAACTTGCAGCTAACCAGATTCACTCCCTCCTAGCCTCGTGGACCCTGTCGTACCTGATCTTGAAACCATGTAAGGAGTCTGCCTCAGCCGATTCTTCACCAAGATCATTCCACTTCCCGACCACCCTGAGACCTGTGCCTCATCTGTGTCCCCGAGTACCTGTTACCCGCCCCGCACACAACCTGTCACTGTCTACCCTATTAATTCCCCTAAGTGTTTTTAATGTTGTTATCATATCTCGGTTGGTTCTTTTGTCATATAATGAGTTGAGATTTAAGTATCCTGTGCTAATTGTACTATTAGTACTAATAGTATAATACTACTTGTAGCACTACTATTAACCCTTATCTATTTTTTTTTTTGTAGTGGGCAGGAATCTTCAGGGTCCTGGACCTCTCACTTGCTGACCAAAAAGTTCCAGACCTCTGGTCTGGGAGACACTGGTGACATCTCAAGAGAAATTCTCCTTCTCCGTCTCCTCCTCCCCCTGAAAAAATATTTCTACTAGTCTTTTAAAAGGTGACTTGGGAAGCCATTTAAGATTCAGAGAAATTTATTATTATCATATTATCACACCGGCCGATTCCCACCAAGGCAGGGTGGCCCGAAAAAGAAAAACTTTCACCATCATTCACTCCATCACTGTCTTGCCAGAAGGGTGCTTTACACTACAGTTTTTAAACTGCAACATTAACACCCCTCCTTTAGAGTGCAGGCACTGTACTTCCCATCTCCAGGACTCAAGTCCGGCCTGCCGGTTTCCCTGAATCCCTTCATAAATGTTACTTTGCTCACACTCCAACAGCACGTCAAGTATTAAAAACCATTTGTCTCCATTCACTCCTATCAAACACGCTCACGCATGCCTGCTGGAAGTCCAAGCCCCTCGCACACAAAACCTCCTTTACCCCCTCCCTCCAACCCTTCCTAGGCCGACCCCTACCCCGCCTTCCTTCCACTACAGACTGATACACTCTTGAAGTCATTCTGTTTCGCTCCATTCTCTCTACATGTCCGAACCACCTCAACAACCCTTCCTCAGCCCTCTGGACAACAGTTTTGGTAATCCCGCACCTCCTCCTAACTTCCAAACTACGAATTCTCTGCATTATATTCACACCACACATTGCCCTCAGACATGACATCTCCACTGCCTCCAGCCTTCTCCTCGCTGCAACATTCATCACCCACGCTTCACACCCATATAAGAGAGTTGGTAAAACTATACTCTCATACATTCCCCTCTTTGCCTCCAAGGACAAAGTTCTTTGTCTCCACAGACTCCTAAGTGCACCACTCACTCTTTTTCCCTCATCAATTCTATGATTCACCTCATCTTTCATAGACCCATCCGCTGACACGTCCACTCCCAAATATCTGAATACGTTCACCTCCTCCATACTCTCTCCCTCCAATCTGATATTCAATCTTTCATCACCTAATCTTTTTGTTATCCTCATAACCTTACTCTTTCCTGTATTCACCTTTAATTTTCTTCTTTTGCACACCCTACCAAATTCATCCACCAATCTCTGCAACTTCTCTTCAGAATCTCCCAAGAGCACAGTGTCATCAGCAAAGAGCAGCTGTGACAACTCCCACTTTGTGTGTGATTCTTTATCTTTTAACTCCACGCCTCTTGCCAAGACCCTCGCATTTACTTCTCTTACAACCCCATCTATAAATATATTAAACAACCACGGTGACATCACACATCCTTGTCTAAGGCCTACTTTTACTGGGAAAAAATTTCCCTCTTTCCTACATACTCTAACTTGAGCCTCACTATCCTCGTAAAAACTCTTCACTGCTTTCAGTAACCTACCTCCTACACCATACACTTGCAACATCTGCCACATTGCCCCCCTATCCACCCTGTCATACGCCTTTTCCAAATCCATAAATGCCACAAAGACCTCTTTAGCCTTATCTAAATACTGTTCACTTATATGTTTCACTGTAAACACCTGGTCCACACACCCCCTACCTTTCCTAAAGCCTCCTTGTTCATCTGCTATCCTATTCTCCGTCTTACTCTTAATTCTTTCAATTATAACTCTACCATACACTTTACCAGGTACACTCAACAGACTTATCCCCCTATAATTTTTGCACTCTCTTTTATCCCCTTTGCCTTTATACAAAGGAACTATGCATGCTCTCTGCCAATCCCTAGGTACCTTACCCTCTTCCATACATTTATTAAATAATTGCACCAACCACTCCAAAACTATATCCCCACCTGCTTTTAACATTTCTATCTTTATCCCATCAATCCCGGCTGCCTTACCCCCTTTCATTTTACCTACTGCCTCACGAACTTCCCCCACACTCACAACTGGCTCTTCCTCACTCCTACAAGATGTTATTCCTCCTTGCCCTATACACGAAATCACAGCTTCCCTATCTTCATCAACATTTAACAATTCCTCAAAATATTCCTTCCATCTTCCCAATACCTCTAACTCTCCATTTAATAACTCTCCTCTCCTATTTTTAACTGACAAATCCATTTGTTCTCTAGGCTTTCTTAACTTGTTAATCTCACTCCAAAACTTTTTCTTATTTTCAACAAAATTTGTTGATAACATCTCACCCACTCTCTCATTTGCTCTCTTTTTACATTGCTTCACCACTCTCTTAACTTCTCTCTTTTTCTCCATATACTCTTCCCTCCTTGCATCACTTCTACTTTGTAAAAACTTCTCATATGCTAACTTTTTCTCCCTTACTACTCTCTTTACATCATCATTCCACCAATCACTCCTCTTCCCTCCTGCACCCACTTTCCTGTAACCACAAACTTCTGCTGAACACTCTAACACTACATTTTTAAACCTACCCCATACCTCTTCGACCCCATTGCCTATGCTCTCATTAGCCCATCTATCCTCCAATAGCTGTTTATATCTTACCCTAACTGCCTCCTCTTTTAGTTTATAAACCTTCACCTCTCTCTTCCCTTCAGAGAAATGTTCAGCTGAATATTGCAAGTAATGTGGCCTTTACTCTCCAATGTAACTACCTCGTTGATGATGTTGTTGCTGGTGCTGATGATGAAGTTGATGGTGTTGTTGATGATGTTGTTGCTGGTGCTGATGATGAAGTTAATGGTGTTGTTGATGATGATGTTGCTGGTGCTGATGATGAAGTTGATGATGTTGTTGATGATGTTGTTGCTGGTGCTGATGATGAAGTTGATGGTGTTGTTGATGATGATGTTGCTGGTGCTGATGATGAAGTTGATGGTGTTGTTGATGATGATGTTGCTGGTGCTGATGATGTTGCTGGTGCTGATGATGAAGTTGATGATGTTGTTGATGATGATGTTGCTGGTGCTGATGATGTTGCTGGTGCTGATGATGAAGTTGATGATGTTGTTGATGATGATGTTGCTGGTGCTGATGATGAAGTTGATGATGTTGTTGATGATGATGTTGCTGGTGCTGATGATGAAGTTGATGGTGTTGTTGATGATGATGTTGCTGGTGCTGATGATGTTGCTGGTGCTGATGATGAAGTTGATGATGTTGTTGATGATGATGTTGCTGGTGCTGATGATGAAGTTGATGGGGTTGTTGATGATGATGTTGCTGGTGCTGATGATGAAGTTGATGGTGTTGTTGATGATGATGTTGCTGGTGCTGATGATGAAGTTAATGGTGTTGTTGATGATGATGTTGCTGGTGCTGATGATGAAGTTGATGGTGTTGTTGATGATGATGTTGCTGGTGCTGATGATGAAGTTGATGGTGTTGTTGATGATGTTGTTGCTAGTGCTGATGATGAAGTTGATGGTGTTGTTGATGATGATGTTGCTGGTGCTGATGATGAAGTTAATGGAGTTGTTGATGATGATGTTGCTGGTGCTGATGATGAAGTTAATGGTGTTGTTGATGATGATGTTGCTGGTGCTGATGATGAAGTTGATGGTGTTGTTGATGATGATGTTGCTGGTGCTGATGATGAAGTTGATGATGTTGTTGATGATGATGTTGCTGGTGCTGATGATGAAGTTGATGGTGTTGTTGATGATGATGTTGCTGGTGCTGATGATGTTGCTGGTGCTGATGATGAAGTTGATGATGTTGTTGATGATGATGTTGCTGGTGCTGATGATGAAGTTGATGGTGTTGTTGATGATGATGTTGCTGGTGCTGATGATGAAGTTGATGATGTTGTTGATGATGATGTTGCTGGTGCTGATGATGAAGTTGATGATGTTGTTGATGATGATGTTGCTGGTGCTGATGATGAAGTTGATGGTGTTGTTGATGATGATGTTGCTGGTGCTGATGATGTTGCTGGTGCTGATGATGAAGTTGATGATGTTGTTGATGATGATGTTGCTGGTGCTGATGATGAAGTTGATGGGGTTGTTGATGATGATGTTGCTGGTGCTGATGATGAAGTTGATGGTGTTGTTGATGATGATGTTGCTGGTGCTGATGATGAAGTTAATGGTGTTGTTGATGATGATGTTGCTGGTGCTGATGATGAAGTTGATGGTGTTGTTGATGATGATGTTGCTGGTGCTGATGATGAAGTTGATGGTGTTGTTGATGATGTTGTTGCTAGTGCTGATGATGAAGTTGATGGTGTTGTTGATGATGATGTTGCTGGTGCTGATGATGAAGTTAATGGAGTTGTTGATGATGATGTTGCTGGTGCTGATGATGAAGTTAATGGTGTTGTTGATGATGATGTTGCTGGTGCTGATGATGAAGTTGATGGTGTTGTTGATGATGATGTTGCTGGTGCTGATGATGAAGTTGATGATGTTGTTGATGATGATGTTGCTGGTGCTGATGATGAAGTTGATGGTGTTGTTGATGATGATGTTGCTGGTGCTGATGATGTTGCTGGTGCTGATGATGAAGTTGATGATGTTGTTGATGATGATGTTGCTGGTGCTGATGATGAAGTTGATGGTGTTGTTGATGATGATGTTGCTGGTGCTGATGATGAAGTTAATGGTGTTGTTGATGATGATGTTGCTGGTGCTGATGATGAAGTTAATGGTGTTGTTGATGATGATGTTGCTGTTGCAACCCCTGAATGGGTTACAATGATTATGTATATATGTAATGTATATTATCTTTTCATATAATTTTATATTGCTTATATTTGCGATAATAGCTAAATCGTAAATATATTGCTTTATATTCTTATTTGACTTATGTTGTTAGGATGTATATAAAATGTGCTCAGTTAGTCTTGATTGTCAAACTACTGTAATTATCGCTTGTCGCTCGTTATACTGCCGGCTTCTGAGCTGCAGTTGTCCACGTAGCTATCACGTGATCGAGGGGGGGGTGTCCTCACCTCTCGTGAAATTGTCAGTCTGCTGGAGACTCGCTTGCTGGTTGGACAGATTGTCTGTCTCATTATTCTTGTTAGTTCTGTAGAACTTTGTTCACAGAACATTGTAAAGACTTAGTGATTTTCGACGTTGTACTGAGGTTGTGTGTCACATAGACACTCTGAGTATCTCAGGTCCTTAGCTATAGCTTCTGACCTAATTTTGTACTGGTTCCTGTGTATTGTCACAATCACAGTTTTCCTATGCTGAACATAGTATTATGGGAGCTTTGTAACTTTAGTGGAGGATCTGCAGATGGTCCCTACTTAGTGTCGTTATATTATCTCCTTGTTCCTAATTCTGTGTCGCAGTCGCTTGATATTGCATTGCTATTGGGCTTAGCATTCTTTGTTGTTCAAGCAGACTGTTCGGGTTGCCAGTCGGTCAAGAAGTTAGTTTATTTGAGGACTTTGTCAGTCACTTGTTTAAGTCTTATTCGAGTCTTGAGACATAGCTAACTACTTAAGAGCACTTACACGCATACACACTTACTTGTACATATTTGTAATATCTTATTAAATGTTAATGTACCTGACGGTACTTAAGAATTATAAATGTGATATGTGCTTTCAGCACAATAATATTGAACTCGAGAGATTGATTTTATTTTGATTGCTGTAATTTAATTGACTTTGATAATATACCTCTAGACAATTTACTACTTAATAAATTTATTAAATTTTAATTTCTCTAGTTAGTAGCCTACCAGTTGTAATCCTGAAGCACTATTGAATAATACAGAATTTTAATGGATAATTGGACAAGGATACTGACTACTTGTTACGAAAACCCAGTAACAGGCTGGATGCTAGAAGGGCAGTCCTTTCTAGTATTCACTGGAGATCTCTAAGCTTTTAGAATCGCGTTTTTTGTAACAGTTGCTGGTGCTGATGATGAAGTTGATGGTGTTGTTGATGATGATGTTGCTGGTGCTGATGATGTTGCTGGTGCTGATGATGAAGTTGATGATGTTGTTGATGATGATGTTGCTGGTGCTGATGATGAAGTTGATGGTGTTGTTGATGATGATGTTGCTGGTGCTGATGATGAAGTTGATGATGTTGTTGATGATGATGTTGCTGGTGCTGATGATGAAGTTGATGGTGTTGTTGATGATGATGTTGCTGGTGCTGATGATGAAGTTGATGGTGTTGATGATGATGATGTTGCTGGTGCTGATGATGAAGTTGATGGTGTTGTTAATCACAGATTTCTATGGCTGCTTGATGCAGCACAGAGCTCTGAGCACCACCACCACCAGAACCACCACCACAACCACCACAATCACCACAACCACCACCACCACCACCACCACCACCACCACCACCACCACCACCACCACCATCACCACCACCACCACCACAACAACAACAACCACCACCATCACAACCACCACCACCACCACCACCACCACCACCACCACCACCACCACCACTACCACCACCACCACCACAACAACAACAACCACCACCACCACCACCACCACCACCACAACAACCACCACCACAACCACCACCACCACCACCACCACCACCACCACCACCACCACCACCACAACAACAACCACCACCACAACCACCACCACCACCACCACCACCACCACAACCACCACCACCACCACCACAACCACAACCACCACCACCACTGCCACCACCACCACAACCACCACCACCACAACAACCACCACCACCACCACCACCACCACCACCACCACCACCACCACCACCACCACCACCACCACCACCACCACCACAGCCACCACCACCACAACCACCACCACCACAGCCACCACCACCACCACCACCACCACCACCACCACCACCACCACCACCACCACCACCACCACCACCACCACCACCACAACCACCACCACCACAGCCACCACCACCACAACCACCACCACCACAGCCACCACCACCACCATCAACACCAACACCTGTCTTATATTAATAACACATCACTGCCTCTCACGCCTTGAGTCAAGACAAAGCAGTAATCCATCCCCCTTGGACCCCTCTCCTCCATCTAATATATATATGTGTGTGTGTGTGTGTGTGTGTGTGTGTGTGTGTACTCTGTATCCTTTTTATTAGGTACACCCTTCTAGTACTAGGTAGGGTTCCTACCTAGTACTAGAATTCTTCTTATCCTGGAAACCATGCCTTAGATATCCTGGTCCATGTTGATAATGATAGCATCACGCAGTTGTTGCAGATCTGTCGGCTGCACATTCATGCTACGAATCTCCCGTTCCACCACATCCCAAAGGTTTGCGCCAAATTCTGACCCTATCATCTACATGTCGCAGCAGAAATGCAATTCGTCAGACCAGGCGAAGTGTTTCCATTATTCCACTGTCCAGTTTTGGTGACCCTGTGCCCACTGTAGCTTCAGTTTCCTGTTTTTAATTGGCAGGAGTGTGGTTTTTCTGCTGCTGTAACCCATCCAGTCAAGGTTCGACGTGTTGTGCGTTCAGAGAGACTCTTCTGTAAACCACTGTTGCAATGCGTGGTTATCTGAGATAATTTCGCCTTCCTGATAGATTGAACCAATTTGGTTATTCTATGACTTCTCTCATTCTCTCATTATCAAGATGTTTTCACCCACAGACATTGTGCGTTTTTTACTCCATTCTCTGTAAACTCTAGCTACACTTGAGCTTGGAAATTCCAGATCAGCAGTTTTTGAGATACTCAAACCAGTCCGTCTGACACCAACAATCATTCCAAGATTAAAGTCACTTAGATCACATTTGTTTCCCATTCTGATGTTTGGTCTGAAACACAAATGAACATCTTGACCATGTTTACATGTTTTGAAGCTTTGAGGTGCTATCATGTGATTGACTAATTAGATAATTACATTAATCAGGTGTACGCAATAAAGTGTACACACATAGACACACACACACACACACACACACACACACACACACACACACACACACACACACACACACACACAGAAGAGGTATGACAAAGCTCATACAGCAGGGAGAGAGAGGACCTAGTGGCGACCAGTGAAGAGGCGGAGCTGGGAGCTATAACTCGACCCCTGCAACCACAATTAGGCGAGTACATTTGCAACTTCACGTGGTAGAAAAAAAATTCCGTCTCATAAAAGTTGTAATGGTTTGTTTCAGGGTAGCTGGTCCAATACTCATGTTGTTGTGACTGGGGCGAGACCTTCATGGAACCAGTTACTGCACACGACTGTGATCTCACTGACAGACAGTTACTAGAAGCAGTGTACGTGGTGTCATGGACACTAGAAGCAGTGTACGTGGTGTCATGGACACTAGAAGCAGTGTACGTGGTGTCATGGACACTAGAAGCAGTGTACGTGGTGTCATGGACACTAGAAGCAGTGTACGTGGTGTCGTAAACACTAGAAGCAGTGTACGTGGTGTCGTAAACACTAGAAGCAGTGTACGTGGTGTCATGGACACTAGAAGCAGTGTACGTGGTATCATGGACACTAGAAGCAGTGTACGTGGTATCATGGACACTAGAAGCAGTGTACGTGGTATAATGGACACTAGAAGCAGTGTATGTGGTGTCGTAGACACTAGAAGCAGTGTACGTGGTGTCATGGACACTAGAAGCAGTGTATGTGGTGTCGTAGACACTAGAAGCAGTGTACGTGGTGTCATGGACACTGTGTGCACTCAACACTTCATGCACTCCACACTGTGTACACTAGACGCCGTGTTGCAACAGCAGTTGTCAACAGAGTCGACAGATCAGAGATTATAACATTAGTAAATCCTCTCTCACCAGTCTGTAGCAATATGTACACGGAATTTGTTATTAAACAAGATTGCTTAACCGAATCCTTTCTGTTAAAGCTAAATGGTCCAGATGTTGCAACCCCTGAATGGGTTACAATGATTATTATGTATATATGTAATGTATATTACCTTTTCATTTAATTTTATATTGCTTATATTTGCGATAATAGCTAAATCGCAAATGTATTGCCTTATATTGTTATTTGACTTAGCTTATGTTGTTAGGATGTATATAAAATGTGCTCAGTTAGTCTTGATTGTCAAACTACTGTAATTATCGCTTGTCGCTCGTTATACTGCCGGCTTCTGAGCTGCAGTTGTCCACGTAGCTATCACGTGATCGAGGGGGGGTGTCCTCACCTCTCGTGAAGTTTTCAGTCTGCTCTAGACTCTCTTGGTGGTTGGACAGATTGTCTGTCTCATTATTCTTGTTAGTTCTGTAGAACTTTGTTCACAGAACATTGTAAAGACTTAGTGATTTTCGACGTTGTACTGAGGTTGTGTGTCACATAGACACTCTGAGTATCTCAGGTCCCTAGCTATAGCTTCTGACCTAATTTTGTACTGGTTTCTGTGCATTGTCACAGTCGGGTTTTCCTATGCTGAACGTAGATTCAGTATTATGGGAGTTTTGTAACTTGTGGAGGATCTGCAGATGGTCCCTACTTAGTGTTATATTATTTCCCAGTTCCTGATTCTGTATCGCAGTCGCTTGATGTTGCAACCCCTGAATGGGTTACAATGATTATTATATATATATGTAATGTATATAATCTTTTCATATAATTTTAGACACTCTGAGTATCTCAGGTCCTTAGCTATAGCTTCTGACCTAATTTTGTACTGGTTTCTGTGTATTGTCGCAGTCGATTGATATTGCATTGCTATTGGGCTTAGCATTCTTTGTTGTTCAAGCAGACAGTTCGGGTTGCCAGTCGGTCAAGAAGTTAGTTTATTTGAGGACTTTGTCAGTCACTTGTTTAAGTCTTATTCGAGTCTTGAGACATAGCTAACTACTTAAGAGCACTTACACGCATACTCACACTTACTTGTACATATTTGTAATATCTTATTAAATGTTAATGTACCTGACGGTACTTAAGAATTATAAATGTGATATGTGCTTTCAGCACAATAATATTGAACTCGAGAGATTGATTTTATTTTGATTGCTGTGATTTAATTTACTTTGATAATATACCTCTAGACAATTTATAAAAATTTATTAAATTTTAATTTCTCTAGTTAGTAGCCTACCAGTTGTAATCCTAAAGCGCTATTGAACAATACTGAATTTTAATGGATAATTGGACAAGGATACTGACTACTTGTTACGAAAACCCAGTAACAGGCTGGATGCTAGAAGGGCAGTCCTTTCTAGTATTCACTGGAGATCTCTAAGCTTTTAGAATCGCGTTTTTTGTAACAAATGGGGGCCTGTCCGGGAGGCTCTTGATTCAAGGTGTTGGAGAAATTGTCCAGTTTGACATACTAGTAACTCTATGGTCAAACACTTTGAGTACTTTCCTAATCTGAAGACTTTGAGTTTAGTCTTGTACAACATACCAGGTGGATGTATGTACCTGACTGAGTCTCTTGATCCAAGGAGATGGAAATACTGTTTATGAGTTCTAGCTCTAAGACAACCAACACTAAAATTCCTATTATGATTATAGTTTCCAATAATCACTCTCTCCTAGTACAATTATTTTTGTGATGTATGCCAAAGTGAAACAGTTAATTGATACTCTGACTTTGTCTGAGTTAAGTACATTAAAACTTCAGACGTGTTGGCAAGTAGCCAAGTATCTCGGTGTGACGTATAACAGGAATTACACCGCTGAAACTGTCAGAGCGTTAATTAAAGATATATTGTTTCCTGCTCATACAGAGATGTCTGATTATGATTCAGATTCAGAAAGCCTAGTGTCACAATTAGGAAGTATGACTATTTGATGAAGATGAAAAAGCAACTAGAGCAGAAGTGAGCCTAGTGTCTGAGCCTAGTGTAGCTCAGTTCTCGCTCGCTCCTTCCTTCACTGACACTATAGTACAGAGTGTAGCTGGTAGTATGACACAGCCTAATACTAGTACAGTGTATCTACTTATCCTAGACCAGATCTAGACTCTCTAGAGACGGCTGGACCAAGTGTCCGACCTAAGGACCGTCCAGACCATGTTAATTTCCCTACTCCTCCATTACCCACTGGTCCTATCTCTCAGGAACAGTTTGAGAGGTTTGAACGCCTCATTATGTTGCAGACTGCACAAATAGAGGCACAGAGGAAATTGAACGAAGAAGATTTCCAGAGAGAAAATGTTCGTCTGTTAAGACAACAGACTGATAGATCACAGTACACATTTAATGTGCAGAAAGCTGCATCCATGGTTCCTAAGTTTTTTGAAAGTGACTTAGACACATATTTTGATGTGTTTGAGAACCAGGCTCGTGCTATGAACTGGCCACGTAAGCATTGGGCAACATTGCTGCATACAGCATTGACAGGAAGAGCTCAAACTTGAACGGCTGCTTTGCCATTTGCCAAGTACATTAGTTATGACGCTGTCAAACAAACTATTCTAGAGACATATAACTTGTTACCTGGGATCTTCAATCAACTTGGCGTCCACCAGGACGCTGACATGTCCCTAGGAGAGCTCTCAATCGGGCTGCTAACGGAGTCACTGGCTTCTTGGACCTCTTGGGGAGGGTCGATGGTGCTTGTGCAAGCAGCAGATCCCGGGGCAACTTGCTGCTGTTTGCAATGGCTATCTACCGAGGAGAGACAGGCACCTAGCAACATCTGTTGTTAGGGCAATGGATGAATTCCCTGCTATGTTTGTTAACTGCTCATTACTCTGTAATTTGTCTATGATTGTAATCATGTGATAACGTGTTTATCATTCATTACCTTTGAAACTTGTCATGATTGTGACCAGCTCTACCTGGAGCTCATTACCTTTGTAAATTCTCATGATTAATGTGTTTATGATTCATTACCTTTGCAATTATTCATGAGTGTGACCAGCTCTACCTGGAGCTCATTACCTTTGTAACTTGGTCATTATTATGACCAGATCTAGTTCATTACCTTTGTAACTTGCTCAGCTATCAAAACTTTGGAGTCCAGTCCCTGGACCAATTATGTACCTCTGTAATCTTTTGACTACCGCCCACAGGATGGGTACAACGACGACAAGATCAAACTTGTGTAGAGTTTGCTCGTGAGAAAAAAGTTGCATTTGAGAGATGGTCTAGAGCTGCTAAATGTAACAACTACGACAGCCTTGTTCAGTTGTTACTACACGAAGAGTTTAACAACTGTATGTCTGCTGACATACAAGAATATCTGATCGATCATACTACCTCGGATATTCTGGAAACTGCAGCATTAGCAGACAATTACGAAATTTCTCACAAACTTGTATGTACTAAAACACTCAGAAACAAGGTAACTAAAAATTGTCCTAGAAGTTGGCAACCTAAATCAGCTGCTTATTGCCGGCCTGATGTACCTGCTACTGTAACTTCTCGTACCTTTACCAGGAAAACTCACAATCCTGAATCTGTCTCTGTTGCTAGACAGAAATCTGATATCGAGAAGAAGAAAGTTAAATGTACCTATTGTAACAGGAAAGGACATGCTAGAGAGTATTGCTATAAGTTAGAAAGAGATACGAGAAACAGTCGTGCGGCTGGCGCCCCCACTCAAGTCGTATCCTCTTCCGATCAACAAAGACACCAAAATCCTAGCAATTCCTCTGATCCTACTGTTTTAGATAATGTTACTCAGGATAGATGACTAGCGTCAGAAAGTGTATCTGGCGAAAAGATTCGTTCAGCGATGAGTCCTTACTTTTCGAGAGATAAAGTAGGATTTGACGAATCACATCTAACTGAGATAATTTCTTTCAGAGACACTGGCAGTTATCTCACGTTATTAAGAGAAGATGTACTGCCCATAACTGACGATACCTATACCAAGATAGATGTATTGTTAGAAGCCTATGGAGGGGCTGTTATAAAAGTGCCTCTGCACAAAGTTTATATTGAAACAAGCTATCATACTGGTTATATTTCAGTGGGTATATCCAGTGGTGTATTTCCCATCAGGTCAGTGGACTTGTTGATAGGGAACAATATTCTTCATGCTGGTATATGTAAAGAACCACTTGTGATTGATAATAACACTGATGATAATTATGCCATTGAAGCTTGTAGAGAGAAACCTATTTTATTTCCTCTCAGCACAATTACTAGAGCTATGTCAAAGATTCAACAACCTTCCTTGTCTCCTGTTGAGTTAGTTGATGACAATGATTTGGGCTTGAATATGTTGTTTAGTGATGCTCTGCGCCCAGGGTCATTAACACTGACTCCCCCTGGTCATCAACCTAGTCAGGACACAACTGACGTTAAATTTCTAACTCATGATGATTTAATCAAGGATCAGTTTGTTGATCAGTCACCGGAAAGACTGAGAGATATAGCAGTTACTGAGAGTGAAGCAAAGGATCTCGATAATTGTTACTATTATAGTAATGGTGTACTGATGGAGAAAAATACATGTAAATTGTCAGCTGATAGTGTTTCCAGCACAGTTAAGCATCTCGTAGTGTTACCAGTTACATTTCGTGAACAAGCCATTGATTTTGCTCACAATAGTCACATAGGAGGACATTTGGGTGTCAAGAAGACACTCGGTAAACTGGAAAAACATTTTACTTGGCCAAAGATGAAGGAAACAGTAGCTGATCATGTGCGACGTTGCCACGTGTGTCAAGTGACAGGTAAGCCAGCACACACACCTCCACCTACACCTCTCACTATGAGCTCTAGTAGCAAAGTTCAGTTCACCTGGACTAGAGATTGTTCAGACTCGTTCAAAAGGTTGAAGCATCTGCTTTCCTCTGCTCCAGTGTTGAGTCCTAATTTCAATCTTTCCATCTTTTTACATATAGATGCGAGTGGTTATGCAGTGGATGCTGTGCTGCTCCAACAGTCAACATCCACTGACATTCTCCATCCTATATGTTACTATTCATCTAAGCTTAAACGACACCAGAAAAATTATGCCACTATTGAGAAAGAGGCTCTAGCTCTTGTGGTGTCCTTGGAACATTTTGACGTGTATTTGGGCACTTCCCCATTTAAAATTAACGTTTTTTCAGACCACAATCCACTCACTTATATTAATACCATGAAAAGTAAAAATGCTAGGATCATGAGGTGGGCCCTCAGAATCCAACCTTATTCTATTAGTATAAAACACATAAGTGGTCATTGTAATGTAATTGCTGACGCTCTGTCTCGTCCTTAATAATTATCAGTTACATTAAATTAACGTAATTTTATGCCCAAATACCTTTTGTTACTTGCTATGTCAAATTCAGTAAAGTAACTTAATCCCTCCCGCCCATATTAACTATATATACTCATGTCATGTCTAATTATTATATTTATATATTCACAGTAATGTTGTGTGAGGAGGAGACAAGCTGAGTGTTGAGTGAGTAGTGTGGTGTGGGTGATGTACTGCGTGACGCAACACTGTCCTGCCGCAGACCCCCCCCCCTCACTACACACCTTAAGCTGTTTCATACTCAGATGTTCATACTGCCTCGCATTCCACAACCACTACTAAAGAGTGGAATGCAGTCTCCTCTATTATGATCGAGCCTCAACGTGCCCTCCTCGTCAGCGCTATCCACTGATGTACATAACCACGAGTATGAAGAGATACGATACGGTGTACTGCCCTAGTACTAGGGACATATCCTAGTGACGGACGCTGTGAAATTGTAGAGGTGCTTGGCACAAAAGAGACTAATTAATATTTATTTTGATAATATTGATATGAGTAACCAGAAATAATGTGAAAGACATTCATGCAACTCCTAGTGCGACCCTCTGTCGTGTTGGAGGGGGTGTTGCAACCCCTGAATGGGTTACAATGATTATGTATATATGTAATGTATATTACCTTTTCATTTAATTTTATATTGCTTATATTTGTGATAATAGCTAAATCGCAAATGTATTGCCTTATATTGTTATTTGACTTAGCTTATGTTGTTAGGATGTATATAAAATGTGCTCAGTTAGTCTTGATTGTCAAACTACTGTAATTATCGCTTGTCGCTCGTTATACTGCCGGCTTCTGAGCTGCAGTTGTCCACGTAGCTATCACGTGATCGAGGGGGGGGTGTCCTCACCTCTCGTGAAGTTTTCAGTCTGCTCTAGACTCTCTTGGTGGTTGGACAGATTGTCTGTCTCATTATTTTTGTTAGTTCTGTAGAACTTTGTTCACAGAACATTGTAAAGACTTAGTGATTTTCGACGTTGTACTGAGGTTGTGTGTCACATAGACACTCTGAGTATCTCAGGTCCCTAGCTATAGCTTCTGACCTAATTTTGTACTGGTTTCTGTGCATTGTCACAGTCGGGTTTTCCTATGCTGAACGTAGATTCAGTATTATGGGAGTTTTGTAACTTTTGTGGAGGATCTGCAGATGGTCCCTACTTAGTGTCGTTATATTATCTCCTTGTTCCTGATTCTGTGTCACAGTCGCTTGATATTGCATTGCTATTGGGCTTAGCATTCTTTGTTGTTCAAGCAGACTGTTCGGGTTGCCAGTCGGTCAAGAAGTTAGTTTATTTGAGGACTTTGTCAGTCACTTGTTTAAGTCTTATTCGAGTCTTGAGACATAGCTAACTACTTAAGAGCACTTACACGCATACTCACACTTACTTGTACATATTTGTAATATCTTATTAAATGTTAATGTACCTGACGGTACTTAAGAATTATAAATGTGATATGTGCTTTCAGCACAATAATATTGAACTCGAGAGATTGATTTTATTTTGATTGCTGTGATTTAATTTACTTTGATAATATACCTCTAGACTTAATAAATTTATTAAATTTTAATTTCTCTAGTTAGTAGCCTACCAGTTGTAATCCTAAAGCGCTATTGAACAATACTGAATTTTAATGGATAATTGGACAAGGATACTGACTACTTGTTACGAAAACCCAGTAACAGGCTGGATGCTAGAAGGGCAGTCCTTTCTAGTATTCACTGGAGATCTCTAAGCTTTTAGATTCGCGTTTTTTGTAACACAGAGTTCTGCATATTTGCTCTTGTATAAATCAGATTTATGTATAATGAAGAGAATTTATGAGGAATTTAAATTACGTCTGATACATCGCACTGTATTTTTTTACATGTGATCCAACTAAATCTTCACTACAGTGCCTCGCCCAGTGAGCAGGGTCACTTGTGAGGTCACATGTGAGGTCACATGTGAGGTCACATGTGAGGTCACATGTGAGGTCACATGCGAGGTCATATATGATATCACATTTCGGCTTTATAAGTCTTGTGTTGCCTTATTTTTACTATTCCTTTATATATATATATATATATACATGTATATATATATATATATATATATATATATATATATATATATATATATATATATATATATATATATATATATATATATATATATATTAACTTAAGACTTTGTGTTTCAGAGTGGAAGAACTGAAGGATGGGTTGAATAATTACGTATTACACTGTATGATTATACGTGTGTGTGTGAGTCAATCATGCAGGCAGTATGTTTTATGCAGATGACTCGAGAAATTTGCATTGAACAGCCATTAGAGGTAATTTATGTCTCAATTTATGCAGAGTATTGGGTCAGAAGGAAGGATTGTTGGGAGAGAGAAAGAGAGAGAGAGAGAGAGAGTGAGAGAGAGAGAGAGAGAGAGAGAGAGAGAGAGAGAGAGAGTGAGTGAATGAGTGAGAGAGAGAGAGAGTTATTACAATGCCAATAATAACAGCCTGGTTGGTCAGGATTGACTACCTCTAAGACACGCCTGTCAATTGCCGGTAACGAAAGTATTTTCCAAAACTTACGTGAGATGATATTAAAATTAATTACAGTTTCTTTGATCTATGAAGGTAATTATTAAGGTAATTTACTTCATTATTATTATTAATATTAAGTAAGAGAATAAATATACTATTTTATAAAGGTATCAGGAATATTAACCAAAATATTGAGACAACTTTCTTCTTGATAATTTCACGAGAAAGTCAATAATTCTGATGTAATAATCATTATAAAATCAATAATTAAAGCAATTATTGACACCGTAAGCTTATCTAATGTTAATCTAAAAGATAACACAAAAATATGACAGCAAATACTCTTGTCTGCTTCAGGAATAATAAAACCACCATAGAAATGACAGCATAAGACAGCGACAGCAACCAGGGGGCTCTGGTGGCCTGGTGATTAACGCTCTCGCTTCACACGGTGAGGCTCTGGGTTCGATTCCCAGCCAGAGTAGAAACATTGGACGTGTTTCTTTCCACCTGTTGTCTATGTTCCCCATCAGTAAAATGGGTACCTGGGTGTTAGTCGACTGGTGTGGGTCGCATCCTGGGACACTGACCTAAGGAGGCCTGGTCACAGACCGGGCCGCGGGGGCGTTGACCCCCGGAACTCTCTCCAGGTAAACTCCAAGTAATGGAAAATATCCTGGTGACGCAGATTACCACACTTGTACAGACGTGACAACACCAGCAAGCCAGACCAGGAGCTACGTCTGTAAGTGAGACACAGTGGTATTCTGAAAGGCCCAGGTTATATAAGAAACTCCCTGGTAGTGTGC
This sequence comes from Cherax quadricarinatus, assembly GCF_038502225.1. Lineage (NCBI taxonomy): Eukaryota > Metazoa > Arthropoda > Malacostraca > Decapoda > Parastacidae > Cherax > Cherax quadricarinatus. Next base: position 48,875,776 of record NC_091310.1, on the reverse strand, counting down.
AAAATACCCATTTACTTCGTTCAAGAACAACACTCTTGTCAGATGTTAGATATATTACGAGATATATCATAAGAGTTAAGAAGGAAAAAGATCAAACGATGGTCACCGATGGTAATAAGTCACTCTGTCTGACTTTTTTGGGTTATCCCAGGTTCTCTACACATATGCTGCTATGTATGGTAATCTATATAACTGTATTTGTGTATACCTGAATAAACTTACTTATCAAGGATCACTTTAGCTACGCCAACTTAGTCACTGGCGAGCAGTGACTGCTCTACTTCCTCCAGAAAGTGTGTGGTAACATGTATGCCATTAGTGGACACCTTACTTTCTGTGCACAAAAATATACATATTATATTAATATGTAATAAAGTTTGTAATAATAATAATAATAATAATAATAATAATAATAATAATAATAATAATAATAATAATAATAATAATAATAATAGGCAGGATGGCCCGAGAAAGAAAATATTTCACCATCATTCACTCCATCACTGTCTTGCCAGAAGGGTGCTTTACACTACAGTTTTTAAACTGCAACATTAACACCCCTCCTTCAGAGTGCAGACACTGTACTTCCCATCTCCAGGACTCAAGTTCGGCCGGCTGCTTTCCCTGAAAACTCTTCATAAATATTACCTTGCTTTCACTCCAACAGCACGTCAAGTATTAAAAACCATTTGCCTCTATCCTATCCAACCCCCTCGCACACAAAATATATTTGACAAAGTAAAGTCATGCCTAGAAAATCTACAACTAGATACTAGTAAAGTCATCAATGTTTATACTGACAGAGCAAATTTAAAGTCCTTCCACTGTGAGGAAGATCTTTAAATTGGCAGCAAGTTAGGCTGCCACGTCAGGTCGGGCTGGAACGAGTCAGTTCATGCTAGGACACGTCAGCTCATGTTATAGTGCGTCATGTCAAATTCCAACACATTAGGGCTCTTTAAGTCAGGTCAGCCCACGTCAGGTAACGACAGAACACGTTATGTAACACGTCTGGTCACTCCACAATTCGTTAAACAACGTCAGGTCATGTCAGAGCACGGTAGGTCATGTCAGAACACGGCAGGTCATGTCAGTAGAGGTCAAATCAGGTCAGACAACGTGTGATCAACCTTAATCACATTTTTCCTGATGCCGTGAAGCTGTTGAGGTAAAAACTGAAATACGAGTCGATATTATTTTATCATCCTGTTCATATTTATTCTTTTCACCACACACCGTCACCACACACCATCACCACACACCATCACCACACACCATCACCACACACCATCACCACACACCATCACCACACACCATCACCACACACCATCACCACACACCATCACCACACACCATCACCACACACCATCACCAACCACCATCACCACACACCATCACCACACACCATCACCACACACCATCACCACACATCATCACCACACACCATCGCCACACACCATCACCACACACCATCACCACACACCATCACCACACACCATCACCACACACCATCACCATACACCATCACCACACACCATCACCACACACCGTCACCACACACCGTCACCACACACCATCACCACACACCATCACCACACACCATCACCACACACCATCACCACACACCATCACCACACACCATCACCACACACCATCACCACACACCATCACCACACACCATCACCACACACCATCACCACACATCATCACCACACACCATCACCACACACCATCACCACACACCATCACCACACACCATCACCACACACCATCACCACACATCATCACCACACACCATCACCACACACCATCACCACACACCATCACCACACACCATCACCACACACCATCACCACACACCATCACCACACACTATCACCACACACCATCACCACACACCATCACCACACACCACCACACACCATCACCACACACCAACATCACACACCATCACCACACACCATCACCACACGCCGTCACTACACATCGTCACTACACACCGTCACCACACACCATCACCATACACCATCACTACACACCGTCACTACACACCATCACCACACACCGTCACTGCACACTATCACCACACACCATCACCACACACCATCACTACACACCATCACTACACACCACCACACACCATCACCACACACCATCACCACACACCATCACCACACACCATCACTACACACCATCACCACACACCATCACTACACACCATCAGCACACACCATCACCACTCACCATTACCACACACCGTCACTGCACACCATCACCACACACCATCACCACCCACCATCCCCACGCACCATCACCACACACCGTCACTGCACACCATCACCACACACCATCACCACACACCATCACCATACACCGTCACTACACACCATCACCACACACCATCACTGCACACCATCATCACACACCATCACCACACACCATCACCACACACCGTCACTACACACCATCACCACACACCATCACCACACACCATCACCACACACCATCACCACACACCATCACCACACACCGTCACTACACACCATCACCACACACCATCACTGCAAACCATCACCACACACTGTCACTACACACCATCACCACACACCATCACCACACACCGTCACCACACACCATCACCACACACCATCACCACACACCGTCACTACACACCATCACCACACACCGACACCACACACCAAACACCACTACCACACATCACCACCACTACCACACATCACCACCACTACCACACATCACCACCACTACCACACATCACCACCACTACCACACATCACCGCCACTACCACACATCACCACCACTACCACACATCACCACCACTACCACACATCACCGCCACTACCACACATCACCACCACTACCACACATCACCACCACTACCACACATCACCACCACTACCACACATCACCACCACTACCACACATCACCACCACTACCACACATCACCACCACTACCACACATCACCATCACTACCACACATCACCACCACTACCACACATCACCACCACTACCACACATCACCACCACTACCACACATCACCGCCACTACCACACATCACCACCACTACCACACATCACCACCACTACCACACATCACCACCACTACCACACATCACCACCACTACCACACATCACCATCACTACCACACATCACCACCACTACCACACATCACCACCACTACCACACATCACCACCACTACCACACATCACCACCACTACCACACATCACCACCACTACCACACATCACCACCACTACCACACATCACCGTCACTACCACACATCACCGCCACTACCACACATCACCACCACTACCACACATCACCACCACTACCACACATCACCACCACTACCACACATCACCACCACTACCACACATCACCACCACTACCACACATCACCGTCACTACCACACATCACCGCCACTACCACACATCACCACCACTACCACACATCACCACCACTACCACACATCACCACCACTACCACACATCACCACCACTACCACACATCACCACCACTACCACACATCACCACCACTACCACACATCACCACCACTACCACACATCACCACCAACAAAGTACCAGAATATAAGATTGGAGTGTCCCACAAAGGAATTGGATCGGCTTTACAGATATTAAGAGAAATAAAAGGCCCAGACTAAGCATCTTTTCCATGTTGAAGCCACAAAGTTGCAAATGTTGCAGTCTCCAGCGTGCAATGTTGCAGTCTCTCGCGTGCAATGTTGCAGTCTCCAGCGTGCAATGTAGCAGTCTCTCGCGTGCAATGTTGCAGTCTCCAGCGTGCAATGTAGCAGTCTCTCGCGTGCAATGTTGCAGTCTCCAGCGTGCAATGTAGCAGTCTCTCGCGTGCAATGTTGCAGTCTCCAGCGTGCAATGTTGCAGTCTCTCGCGTGCAATGTAGCAGTCTCTCGCGTGCAATGTAGCAGTCTCTCGCGTGCAATGTAGCAGTCTCTCGTGTGCAATGTTGCAGTCTCTCGCGTGCAATGTTGCAGTCTCTCGCGTGCAATGTTGCAGTCTCTCGTGTGCAATGTTGCAGTCTCTCGCGTGCAATGTTGCAGTCTCTCGCGTGCAATGTAGCAGTCTCTCGCGTGCAATGTTGCAGTCTCCAGCGTGCAATGTAGCAGTCTCTCACGTGCAATGTTGCAGTCTCCAGCGTGCAATGTAGCAGTCTCTCGTGTGCAATGTTGCAGTCTCTCGTGTGCAATGTAGCAGTCTCCAGCGTGCAATGTTGCAGTCTCCAGCGTGCAATGTTGCAGTCTCCAGCGTGCAATGTTGCAGTCTCCAGCGTGCAATGTTGCAGTCTCCGGCGTGCAATGTTGCAGTCTCCAGCGTGCAATGTAGCAGTCTCTCGTGTGCAATGTTGCAGTCTCTCGTGTGCAATGTAGCAGTCTCTCGCGTGCAATGTTGCAGTCTCTCGCGTGCAATGTAGCAGTCTCTCGTGTGCAATGTAGCAGTCTCTCGTGTGCAATGTTGCAGTCTCTCGCGTGCAATGTAGCAGTCTCTCGCGTGCAATGTAGCAGTCTCTCGCGTGCAATGTTGCAGTTCCAGCGTGCAATGTTGCAGTTCCAGCGTGCAATGTAGCAGTCTCTCGTGTGCAATGTTGCAGTCTCCAGCGTGCAATGTAGCAGTCTCTCGTGTGCAATGTTGCAGTCTCTCGTGTGCAATGTAGCAGTCTCTCGTGTGCAATGTAGCAGTCTCTCGTGTGCAATGTTGCAGTCTCTCGTGTGCAATGTTGCAGTCTCCAGCGTGCAATGTAGCAGTCTCTCGTGTGCAATGTAGCAGTCTCTGCAATGTAGCAGTCTCTGTGTAATGTAGCAGTCTCTGCGTGCAAGTTGCTCTCGTGCAATGTAGCAGTCTCGTGCGAATGTTGCAGTCAGCGTAAGTCAAGCAGTCTCGCGTGCAATGTTGCAGTCTCGTGTGCAATGTAGCAGTCTCGTGTGCAATGTTGCAGTCTCTCGCGTGCAATGTAGCAAGTCCCCTCGCGTGCAATGTAGCAGTCTCGCGTCAATGTAGCAATCGTGTGCAATAGCAGTCTCTCGCGTGCAATGTTGCAGTCTCTCGTGTAGCAGTCTTCGCGTGCAATGTAGCAGTCTCGCGTGCAATGTTGCAGTCTCGTGCAATGTAGCAGTCTCGTGTAATGTTGCAGTCTCTCGCGTGCAATGTAGCAGTCTCTCGTGTGCAAGTTGCGTCTCGTGCAATGTAGCAGTCTCTGCGTGCAATGTGCAGTCTCGTGTGCAATGTAGCAGTCTCGCGTGCAATGTTGCAGTCTCGCGTGCAATGTTAGCAGTCTCTCGCAATGTAGCAGTCTCGTGTCAATGTAGCAGTCTCGTGCAATGTTGCAGTCTCGCGTGCAATGTAGTCTCTCGCGTGCAAGCAGCAGTCTCTGTGCAGGGTTGCAGTCTCGCGTGCAATGTTTCAGTCTCCAGCGTGCAATGTTGCAGTCTCTGTGCAATGTGCAGTCAGCGTGCATGTTGCTCTCGCGTGCAATGTAGCAGTCTCTCGCGTGCAATGTTAGCAGTCTCGCGTGCAATGTAGCAGTCTCGTGTGCAGGGTGCAGTCTCGCGTGCATGTTGCAGTCTCGTGTGCAATGTTAGTCTCGTGCAATGTAGCAGTCTCTCGTGTGCAATGTTGCAGTCTCTCGTGTGCAATGTAGCAGTCTCTCGCGTGCAATGTAGCAGTCTCTCGTGTGCAGGGTTGCAGTCTCTCGCGTGCAATGTTGCAGTCTCTCGTGTGCAATGTTGCAGTCTCGTGTGCGTTGCAGTCTCGTGCAATGTAGCAGTCTCGTGCAATGCAGCTCGCGCAATGTTAGCAGTCTTCGGTGGGCAGCTCGTGCAATGTGCAGTCTCGTGCAATGTTGCAGTCTCGTGCAATGTTGCAGTCTCTCGCGTGCAATGTTGCAGTCTCTCGCGTGCAATGTTGCAGTCTCTCGTGTGCAATGTTGCAGTCTCTCGCGTGCAATGTTGCAGTCTCTCGCGTGCAGTGTTGCAGTCTCTGCAACACTCAATACACACCTTGCAAGCCTAACTTTTTATTATTATTACTATTTGGTTTATTTTCCAGTTTAAAACGATTTAGTTTTTATCAGTATTGCGAAAAAAGATGAGAGAGAGAGAGAGAGAGAGAGAGAGAGAGAGAGAGAGAGAGAGAGAGAGAGAGAGAGAGCATGAATAAGTCAAAGATGGTGGTGATGAATTAGGAGGAAGAAGAAGAGGAGGAGGGAAAAAGGAGGAGAGGAAAATAAGGAAGAAAAGAATAAATATGAACAGGATGATAAAATAATATCGACTCGTATTTCAGTTTTTACCTCAACAGCCTCACGGCATCAGGAAAAATGTGATTAAGGTTGATCACACGTTGTCTGACCTGATTTGACCTCTACTGACATGACCTGCCGTGTTTTGTCATGACCTGCCGTGTTCTGACATGACCTACCGTACTCTAACATGACCTGACGTTGTTTAACGAATTGTGGAGTGACCAGACGTGTTACATAACGTGTTCTGACGTCACCTGACGTGGGCTGACCTGACTTAAAGAGCCCTAATGTGTTAGAATTTGACATGACGCACTATAACATGAGCTGACGTGTCCTAGCATGAACTGACTCGTTCCGGCCCGACCTGACGTGTTCTAACATGAACTGACGTGTTATAATGCAACGAGGCTTGACGTGACCTAACGTGACCTGAGGCCACCTGGCATGACTTGTGACCCGGACCTCAGCCAGACCATCAGTCTTTACATGATAACGCTTCATTAGCGAGTGTCTGCAGTCCTGGGGCACGGAAAGGCGGTGTAGGAGAGCTAACACCTGGGAAATTCGACCTTAATCGAGCTGCTTCACTGGTCGAGTCATCCTTATGTTTTTCCCAGTGGTTAAGAAAGTCTTTCTTGCGGTGGATGACCTGGTTAGCGATACTTGAGAGAGAGAGAGAGAGAGAGAGAGAGAGAGAGAGAGATAGTAGTATCAGCCTGACGGGACTGAGAGATTGTTCACTCCTGTGTACAGTGATGTATGTGTGTTTGTGGTGACTAGGTGCTGACTCACCTCTACACCCTATAGAGCTTGACCAGGTGCTGACACAGCTCTACACCCTATAGAGCTTGACCAGGTGCTGACACAGCTCTACACCCTATAGAGCTTGACCAGGTGCTGACTCACCTCTACACCCTATAGAGGGCTCAGGTGCTGACTCCCACCTCTACACCCTATGAGAGGCTTGACCAGGTGTTGCACGCCTCCACCGTATAGAGCTTGACCAGGTGCTGACACAGCTCTACACCGTATAGAGCTTGACCAGGTGCTGACTCACCTCTACACCGTATAGAGCTTGACCAGGTGTTGACACAGCTCTACACCGTATAGAGCTTGACCAGGTGTTGACACAGCTCTACACCGTATAGAGCTTGACCAGGTGCTGACACAGCTCTACACCGTATAGAGCTGGGGTAAACATATCACCTCTCCCAGTGAGCAAACGACCCACTTACGCTGTTACTCGAACACAGTTTCGGTCAGAGCTAAGCTTTATAAAACTCTGCAAAGGGCGAAACGTTTTTTTCCACTAGAAGGTTATTCAACAGCTGGTCATTTAAAGGCTGTCTTCACCCGCCGTGATGCTGCTGCTCTCCCGGAGATTACACTGCCACAGCCTCACACTGATTGTACAGACTTCGCTAGCAGTGGCTCCACCTCTGCGTCATTCCTGGTGATGATTGTCCTCTCCCTTACTCTTCTGGTGTAAGAACGTAAGAAAGGAGGAACACTGCAGTAGGCCTACTGGCCCAGAGTGCGTAGATCCTTCTCAAGCCCAAACCCACTAAACAAAATTATTTGGGTCTCTCTCTCTCTCTCTCTCTCTCTCTCTCTCTCTCTCTCTCTCTCTCTCTCTCTCTCTCTCTCTCTCTCTCTTTTTCTCGTATGACTTGAAGATTCGTACGTGTTTACATGTCAGAGACGTAACTTGCATCTGGAAGTCACGTATATCGAAGAGAAACAATCGTGTTGGACCAAGTTTCCGCAGCTCAAGTTCTTGGAGGGTATCGACTGGCTTGTAAGTTAGGTATCGGGTATTGCATTTAACACCAGGACCAAAAGAAAGCTGAGGAAACTGAGACAAGCTCACTCAACTCAACCAGTGGACGCTGGATCAGCTCTGGAAGTTTGCCAGTGAGTTTTTTTGCCGCCCCCCTCCCCCT
>NC_091310.1:48850028-48855028 GCF_038502225.1 Cherax quadricarinatus | reverse complement strand
AATATTAACCTGGAATATTAACCTGGAATATTAACCTGGAATATTAACCTGGAATATTAACCTGGAATATTAACCTGGAATATTAACCTGGAATATTAACCTGGAATATTAACCTGGAATATTAACCTGGAATATTAACCTGGAATATTAACCTGGAATATTAACCTGGAATATTAACCTGGAATATTAACCTGGAATATTAACCTGGAATATTAACCTGGAATATTAATCTGGAATATTAACCTGGAATATTAACCTGGAATATTAACCTGGAACATTAACCTGGAATATTAACCTGGAATATTGACCTGGAATATTAACCTGGAATATTAACCTGGAATATTAACCTGGAATATGTTGATCATTGCAGAAATGAATAAATAAATTCGGCTCAAAAATTTTTATTCTCCTGAAATAGATTTTGAAATTAAAAATAAATTTTGTTATATCTAAAGCAATTTTTTTTCACTTATATATAAAAATTTCTTCACAAAGGGAGAAAAAACTTGTGTTGGACTTATTGTTGTGTTTTTATTGTGCTAGATATTGTTTGACCTCCAGGGTTTAGCGCTTCCTTAGTAGTAGTAGTAATAATATTAATAATAACAATAATAACAATAATAATAATAATAATAATAATAATAATGATAATAATAATAATAATAATAATAATAATAATAATAATAATAATAATAATAGCAGTAATAATACACACACACACACACACACACACACACATATAACACACACGCAACACACACACACACACACACACACACACACACACACACATTGCCAGACTCACACATACACTCCCCCCCTTTCCCCCACCGACATCTCTCTCCTTCACCTGATCCCTCCCCTCACTCTTTCACCCTCCCCCTCCCCACCTCTCCCTCCTTCCCCCTCTCCCTCTCCCACTCACCCACTTACTTCACTCTCCTTCCCACTCCCCCTCCCCACTATCCCACATAGCTACAGTTCCTCCTCTACCTCCCCCCCCCCACACTCTGACATACACAATACTAACCTAACATACAGAATTACATAGGTTTCCCATTCTGAGGCAATCAGGATAAAACAAAAATGGGTTGCCAGAGAGCAACAAGAAAAACCAAGGGACAGGAGGAGGAAAATGCAAAGGAAGATTGGGCAGCAGAGCTCACAAAAAGGGAACATGAATGGGAAAAGAAACTAGAAGAACTTAGCATGAGAATGGAAGAGAGGTTAGACATGGAAAGCAGGAAGTGGGAGGTGCAAGTCAAAGCAGCAGAAGCTAGGATACAGAGTTTAGAAGAGGAACTGAAAAATCTGAAACAGCCTAAAGAACTAAAGAACATTTTGGGATTGACAACAGAGACTGCTACCTCAGCCACAAATAAGGAGACTGTAGGGAAAGAAAGAGCAAAACTGCATGTAGAAGCTCAATCAGTGGAGACTGTAGTAAATGAAAGAGCTAAGCTATATGTGGAGGCCCTAACAGACCACAGCAGAGCCCAGGGAAAGCCGAGAAGGGAAAATGACAGGCCACTGAGCCCAAGTACATTAGCTAGTGAAACTGAAGAAAGGAAAGCTGCAATGGAGGAAATCAAATTGAATGAGGGGATACACAGGGATATGCAGTGGGAGAATGAAAGGGTGAGGTCAGTCTTTGTGTATGGGCTCCAGGAAGTTGAAGGGGAAACATATGAAGCAAGAAAACAAGGGGGAAAAAGCAATAGAAAGCATCGTGAAAGCAATAGGAGAAGACGACATGACCCAGCTGGAAAATTTTCGGAGAATAGGGGGGTTTGCAAAAAAAAAGAACCCGGCCAGTGAAAGTGACCTTCAAGGCAGAATCAACTCGCAACAGGATCCTGCAGGAGAAAGCACGATTAAGGGACATGCCGGCATACAGGAAGGTGTACCTCGACCGCGACAGAACACAAGCAGAAAAGCAGAAACAGAAAGAGATGGTACAAAGGCGAAAGGAGGAAAGAGAGGGGATGGAGAAGACAGACAGGAGATCCCAGACACAGGAAGATCAAATACAGCCTCCCTCACAACTTCCTATAGAAGCCTCCCAACCAGGTCAACCCCAGTGCAACCAAACACTAAAGCAAAAACACCCATGCCACATCCAATGCCCCCACCCACTGCATTACAACTCTACCCCCACAGCAACCACCCATAGTTCCTTATCAGGTCTCCCACTTCCCCAACCCCAATACACCTCCCAGACCACAATCTTAGAAAAGAAGTTGAAGGTGTGGTACACAAATGCAGATGGAATAACAAATAAGTATGAGGAGTGGCACGAATGAATCAAGGAGACATCCCCAGACATAATAGCACTCACAGAAACTAAACTCACCAGAATAATAACAGATTCAATCTTTCCATCCGGATATCAAATCCTCAGGAAAGACAGAGGGAGGAGAGGGGGAGGAGGAGTTACACTGCTCACTAAAAACCAGTGGGGGTTTGAGAAAATGGAAGGAATGGATGGCACGGGCGAAAGGGACTACTTAGTAGGAACAATCCAGTCTGAGGGACATAAGATGATAATTGCAGTAATGTACAACCCACCACAGAACTGCAGGAGGCCAAGAGAAGAATACGATGAGAGCAACAGAGCAATGGTCGACACACTAGCCGAGGTGGCCAGGAGAGCACACATGGGGGGAGCAAAGTTACTAGTTATGGGTGATTTCAATCACAAGGAGATTGATTGGGAAAACCTGGAGCCCCATGGGGGTCCCGAAACATGGAGAGCCAAGATGATGGATGTGGTACTGGAAAACCTCATGCATCAACAAGTTAGAGACACTACCAGAGAGAGAGGAGAGGATGAACCAGCAAGACTGGACCTTGTATTCACCTTGAGTAGTTCTGACATCGAGGATATCATGTATGAAAGGCCCCTGGGAGCTAATGATCATGTGTTTCTGTGCTTCGACTACATAGTTGAGCTCCAAGTGGAGAGAGCAGCAGGAATAGGGTGGGAAAACCGAACTACAAAAGGGGGAACTACTCAGGCTTGAGGAACTTCTTTCAAGACATTCAGTGGGAGAGGGAACTGACAGGAAAACCAGTACAAGAAATGATGGACTATGTGGCAACAAAATGCAAGGAGGCAGAGGAGAGGTTTGTCCCTAAGGGAAACAGAAATAATGGGAAGAACAGAACGAGTCCTTGGTTCACTCAAAGGTGTAGGGAGGCAAAAACTAGGTGTACTAGAGAATGGAAAAGGTACAGAAGACAGAGAACTCAGGAAAATAAAGAGATTAGCCGAAGAGCCAGAAATGAATATGCACAGATAAGAAGGGAGGCTCAGCGGCAATACGAAAATGACATAGCATCGAAAGTCAAGACTGACCCGAAGCTGTTGTACAGCCACATCAGGAGGAAAACAACAGTCAAGGACCAGGTAATCAGACTGAGGAAGGGTGATGGGGAATTCACAAGAAACGACCGAGAGGTGTGTCAGGAGCTCAACACGAGATTTAAAGAAGTATTTACAGTGGAAACCAGTAGGACTCCAGGAAATCAGAACAGGGGGGTACACCAGCAAGTGCTGGATGAGGTACATATAACCAAGGAGGAAGTGAAGAAGCTGCTATGCGAACTTGACACCTCAAAGGCGGTGGGACCAGACAACATCTCTCCGTGGGTCCTTAAAGAGGGAGCAGAGATATTGTGTGTGCCATTAACAAAGATCTTCAACACATCATTTGAAACTGGGCAACTCCCTGAGGTATGGAAGATGGCAAATGTAGTCCCAATTTTTAAAAAGGGAGACAGACATGAGGCACTAAACTACAGACCTGTATCACTAACGTGTATAGTATGCAAGGTCATGGAGAAGATCATCAGGAGGAGAGTGGTGGAGCACCTGGAAAGAAACAAGTGTACAATTGACAACCAGCATGGTTTCAGGGAAGGAAAATCCTGTGTCACAAACCTACTAGAGTTTTATGACAAGGTGACAGAAGTAAGACAAGAGAGAGAGGGGTGGATCGACTGCATTTTTTTGGACTGCAAAAAGGCCTTCGACACAGTTCCTCACAAGAGGTTACTGAAAAAGCTAGAAGATCAGGCACACATAACAGGAAAGCCACTGCAATGGATCAGAGAATACCTGACAGGGAGGCAACAACGAGTCATGGTACGTGACGAGGTGTCAGAGTGGGCGCTTGTGACAAGCGGGGTTCCACAGGGGTCAGTCCTAGGACCTGTGCTGTTCTTGGTATATGTGAACGACATAACGGAAGGGATAGACTCAGAAGTGTCCTTGTTTGCAGATGATGTGAAGTTAATGAGAAGAATCAAATCGGATGAGGATCAGGCAGGACTACAAAGAGACCTGGACAGGCTACAAGCCTGGTCCAGAAACTGGCTCCTTGAGTTTAACCCTGCCAAATGCAAAGTCATGAAGATTGGGGAAGGGCAAAGAAGACCGCAGACACAATATAGTTTAGATGGCCAAAGACTGCAAACCTCACTCAAGGAAAAAGATCTGGGGGTGAGTATAACACCGAGCATATCTCCTGAGGCGCACATAAATCAGATAACTGCTGCAGCATACGGGCGCCTGGCAAACCTACGGATAGCGTTCCGATACCTCAATAAGGAGTCGTTCAAGACACTGTATACCATTTACGTCAGGCCCATACTGGAGTATGCAGCACCAGTTTGGAATCCACACCTAGTCAAGCACGTCAAGAAATTAGAGAAAGTGCAAAGGTTTGCAACAAGACTAGTCCCAGAGCTACGGGGATTGTCGTACGAAGAAAGGTTGAGGGAAATCGGCCTGACGACACTGGAGGCCAGGAGGGTCAGGGGAGACATGATAACGACATATAAAATACTGCGCAGAATAGACACGGTGGACAAAGACAGGATGTTCCAGAGATGGGACACATACACAAGAGGTCACAATTGGAAGTTGAAGACTCAGATGAATCAAAGGGATGTTAGGAAGTATTTCTTCAGTCATAGAGTAGTCAAGTCGTGGAATA
>NC_091310.1:48792528-48840028 GCF_038502225.1 Cherax quadricarinatus | reverse complement strand
ACCAACAACAGTCTGCCTGAGTCATCAACAACAGTCTGCTTGAGTCACCAACAACAGTCTGCCTGAGTCACCAACAACAGTCTGCCTGAGTCACCAACAATAGTCTGCCTGAGTCACCAACAACAGTCTGCCTGAGTCATCAACAACAGTCTGCTTGAGTCACCAACAACAGTCTGCCTGAGTCATCAACAACAGTCTGCCTGAGTCACCAACAACAGTCTGCCTGAGTCACCAACAACAGTCTGCCTGAGTCATCAACAACAGTCTGCTTGAGTCACCAACAACAGTCTGCCTGAGTCACCAACAGCAGTCTGCCTGAGTCACCAACAACAGTCTTCCTGAGTCACCAACAACAGTCTGCCTGAGTCACCAACAACAGTCTGCCTGAGTCACCAACAACAGTCTGCCTGAGTCACCAACAACAGTCTGCCTGAGTCATCAACAACAGTCTGCTTGAGTCACCAACAACAGTCTGCCTGAGTCACCAACAACAGTCTGCCTGAGTCACCAACAACAGTCTGCCTGAGTCACCAACAACAGTCTGCCTGAGTCATCAACAACAGTCTGCCTGAGTCACCAACAACAGTCTGCCTGAGTCACCAACAACAGTCTGCCTGAGTCACCGCAACAGTCTGCCTGAGTCACCAACAACAGTCTGCCTGAGTCACCAACAACAGTCTGCCTGAGTCATCAACAACAGTCTGCCTGAGTCACCAACAACAGTCTGCCTGAGTCATCAACAACAGTCTGCCTGAGTCACCAACAACAGTCTGCTTGAGTCACCAACAACAGTCTGCCTGAGTCACCAACAACAGTCTGCCTGAGTCACCAACAACAGTCTGCCTGAGTCATCAACAACAGTCTGCTTGAGTCATCAACAACAGTCTGCTTGAGTCACCAACAACAGTCTGCTTGAGTCACCAACAACAGTCTGCCTGAGTCACCAACAACAGTCTGCCTGAGTCATCAACAACAGTCTGCCTGAGTCACCAACAACAGTCTGCCTGAGTCACCAACAACAGTCTGCCTGAGTCACCAACAACAGTCTGCCTGAGTCACCAACAACAGTCTGCCTGAGTCACCAACAACAGTCTGCCTGAGTCACCAACAACAGTCTGCCTGAGTCATCAACAACAGTCTGCCTGAGTCATCAACAACAGTCTGCCTGAGTCACCAACAACAGTCTGCCTGAGTCACCAACAACAGTCTGCCTGAGTCACCAACAACAGTCTGCCTGAGTCATCAACAACAGTCTGCCTGAGTCACCAACAACAGTCTGCCTGAGTCACCAACAACAGTCTGCCTGAGTCACCAACCACAGTCTCTCTCAGAGGGTAAACACCAGCCTCACAATGATAGTTCTCCTCAAAATATTACGTGACTCTGCATATTTTCTGAAATTCCCTTCAGGAAGGTGGAGGAGAGGAGGGAGGGGGGCAAGATACCCCCTGATACCCATGAAGGGCTCTTGATGCAAGGAACCGGAGATGGGTTTGTGAAAGAGGAGACCGCCACTTCACACCTACGACTTCGGGGAAAAACACGTTTAACACTGGAGATGTTACTGTCTCTCTCTCTCTCTCTCTCTCTCTCTCTCTCTCTCTCTCTCTCTCTCTCTCTCTCTCTCTCTCTCTCTCTCTCTCTCTCTCTCTCTCTCTCTCTCTCTCTCTCTCTCTCTCTCTCTCTCTCTAACTGAGTGTAAAACATCTTTTAAAATTTAGCACCGCATGATTTACCCAGCCAATTAGCGTTCACAGTGTTAACGATAATTTGTATATACATTTTTACAACCATACCTCTAAACAACCTAATTCCTCTCAGAGTTTAATTAAAATGTTACCCAAAGTATTATGTTAAAAACGTATAAATTATCACCTTCGTTATAAAGTATTACATCTGTAAAGCAATCAAACATTTTTTGGTGTTATATATATATATATATATATATATATATATATATATATATATATATATATATATATATATATATATATATATATATATATATATATATATATATATATATATATATATATGGAAGTTACCACACAGTAATGTAAATACGACCTTGACAAGTGGTTCCGTGTGTACCCATCATCAGAACAATGTAGAGTATTGTTGGTCATTCCTTGATGGTAGCAACACACGAATATCCGTGACAGTACAAACACAATGTACATTGTACTGAGCTGCTGTTTAGTACACACGTACAGTGTCACGTATTTTGTATCCAGTTTTCATGCTCTTGGCATGTTATTTCTTTTATTAAACGTTGGGAATGAATATTGATTTTGGATAATATTTACCAGGGTAATTGACCACTGCCTTAACAAGGAAAGTACCGATGGTTCGTTTCACTTCTTTCTTCTCTGATGCCTCGTTATTTACCTTCATGAATAATGTGCCAACTTTTCTGTGTTATTTTGCATTGATTTACGCCTAGTATGTCGCAGACTTTATTGAAATAATGAGAGAGACTTATATTGTGTTCTATTTAAGTATGTACTCAGTAGGTGAACACTACAGATAGTCTACAGTAGTATGTGTAAAATAATATATAAATATATATATATATATATATATATATATATATATATATATATATATATATATATATATATATATATATTATATATATATATATGTATATATATATATGTATATATATATATATATATGTGTGTGTGTGTGTGTGTGTTCCCACCAAGTGTTTCACCATCATTCACTCCATCACTGTCTTGCCAGAAGGGTGCTTTACACTACAGTTTTTAAACTGTTAACACCCCTCCTTCAGAGTGTGTACTTCCCATCTCCAGTCAAGTCCGGCCTGCCGGTTTCCCTGAATCCCTTCATAAATGTGCTCACACTCCAACAGCACGTCAAGTGTCTCCATTCACTCCTATCAAACACGCTCACGCATGTGCTGGAAGTCCAAGCCCCTGCACACAAAACCTCCTTTACCCCCTCCCTCCAACCCTTCCTAGGCCGACCCCTACCCCGCCTGTGATATGTACTCACCTAGTTGTGGTTGCAGGGGTCAATTCATAGCTCCTGGCTTTGCCTCTTTACTGGTCGCTACTAGGTCCTCTCTCTCCCTGCTCCATGAGCTTTATCAAACCTCGTCTTTCAGCTATATACGGATCCTACCTCCACTACGTCACTTTCCAGACTCTACGTCACTTCCTGACAACTCTTTGACTGAAGAAATACTTCCTAACATCCCTGTCATTCGTCTGAGCTTTCAACATCCAATATAACCCCCTCATTTTTGTGGCCCATCTCTGGAACATTCTGTCTCTGTTCACCTTGTCAATTCCTTGCAATATTTTATATATCGTTATCATGTCTCCCCTAACCCTCCTGTCCTCCAGTGTCGTCAGTCCGATTTCCTTTAACCTTTCTTCGTAGGACATTCCCCTTAGCTCCGGGACTAGTCAAGTTGCAAACCTTTAAACTTTGTGTAATTTCTTGACGTGCTTGACCAGGTGTGTGTGTGTGTGTGTGTGTGTGTGTGTGTGTGTGTGTGTGTGTGTGTGTGTGTGTGTGTGTGTGTGTGTGTGTGTGTGTGTGTGTGTGTGTGTGTGTGTGTACATTTTACTATAGGAACGTTTCGCTCTCCAGGATGCCACATTACTTGAATATGTGTCCTTTTATCTAACATATTGTCGGTAATTCTCCCGTTAATACTTGCTTCGTTCGTAAAGGCACGTTTTGGCTAAACCATCAATTTTTTATTAATTATTAATTAAGATATTCAGTGACTGGCCAGTCACTTCTCTAGTACTGTTATGTATTTCGTCGTTACTGTGACCAAATGATAACTTCCATAGCAAAGGGCAAAACGACCAGTACAACGACACTTCGAGCCTAGCAGTGGTTCAGGACTGACCGAAACATCGTCATGAGGTTCCTCAAGACGATGTTTCGATGTATCGGTGAGCTTTTTCACACCCGTTGGATTGTGATTTTTTTTCTTAATTCTCCAAGGCAAAGGCTTTGTTTAAGGCAACGTTTCGCTCAAGGTTTCGCTCCAAGTCTTGTTCAGCCCAACATTCAACTTAACATCCATCACAACTCTCTAAAGTGGAAGATTACACACACACACACACACACACACACACACACACACACAAACTGCCACTTTTCTTCAGACCAGCATTAATAAAAAGCTTTCTCACGTCAAGCTTTTTTTTCCAAGCCTTGGGAGAATAATACCTATGTTTTGTGAGGTACACCAGCGCTAAGGAGCTTTGATCGATATTATCCTGGTGAGTCAGTGACACTGAGACTACTTCCTGACAGAGTGAAACTGTTGGAATTCTCTGGGTTACTGTGTTGGAATTCTCTGGGTTACTGTGTTGGAATTCTCTGGGTTACTGTGTTGGAATTCTCTGGGTTACTGTGTTGGAATTCTCTGGGTGACTGTGTTGGAATTCTCTGGGTTACTGTGTTGGAATTCTCTGGGTTACTGTGTTGGAATTCTCTGGGTTACTGTGTTGGAATTCTCTGGGTTACTGTGTTGGAATTCTCTGGGTTACTGTGTTGGAATTCTCTGGGTTACTGTGTTGGAATTCTCTGGGTTACTGTGTTGGAATTCTCTGGGTTACTGTGTTGGAATTCTCTGGGTTACTGTGTTGGAATTCTCTGGGTTACTGTGTTGGAATTCTCTGGGTTACTGTGTTGGAATTCTCTGGGTTACTGTGTTGGAATTCTCTGGGTTACTGTGTTGGAATTCTCTGGGTTACTGTGTTGGAATTCTCTGGGTTACTGTGTTGGAATACTCTGGGTTACTGTGTTGGAATACTCTGGGTTACTGTGTTGGAATACTCTGGGTTACTGTGTTGGAATACTCTGGGTTACTGTGTTCGAATACTCTAGGTTACTGTGTTGGAATACTCTGGGTTACTGTGTTGGAACTCTCTGGGTTACTGTGTTGGAATACTTTGGGTTACTGTGTTGGAATTCTCTGGGTTACTGTGTTGGTATAGTTTGGTGAGTAGTGGAGTTTATTCCACCGGTTATTCCTACTCCATTTTTTTCATCTTTGACTCAGTGACTCCTGAGAATCACCGTAACAGTTAACACTACTCTTCTAAGAAAGGAATTAGGAGGGATTTAAAGGACTTTCCTTTGTCTCTTCAGAGAAGAAGAGAGAGCTAGAATGCCATATCTCATCTTGTTATGTCTAAATCTCTATTGCCTCAATATTAGAAATGAGACCTATTTCTCATTATATCTCAGAACTTTGGGTACATGAAGGTCTTAGTGACTGATATTCTCACATGCTTAGAACACTTAATTGTCGGTATTGTCAACAATGCCCCCGAGGCAGGGCTGGGCTGTCACTTGGAGCCGGCAATGTTTGAACTGCCAGCTAGCATTTTCGAATCCCACACCATGTAGGACACACTGCTATATGTGTCCTGCATGGGAGCACCCTGGGAGGCCAACTTAATAATTCTCCGGCTTCTGATTTGACGTTTGCTCCAAAGTCTATTCAAGGACGGGTTTGAGAACGTATCGAGACTCAATTAAGTGATTTGGTGGACTTCAGGACCTAAGCTGGAGTCCACATTCAAGAAAGTGGACAGAACTCATTAGTAGCGCCAGTGTGCTGGTTGAGCTGAGTAAATGTCAACTATCGTTCAATCAGATAGAACGATCTTTCATCATTTAGCAGGACACAAGTTAATGGGCGTCCTGTATTGACGTTTCAAGTACCACACCGAGTGACCAGGTTGTGGAGGACCTGGGGATACGTAAGGTTATAATCTATAATCTTGTGCAAGGAAGGTAGGGACTTAACTGAAGTACAGTTGTGTTTGTATAGATTATTTGTTGGAAATCAGTCCTAGAGATAATCAATGTGTCATATGCTACACTCTGTGTAAGCGCATCCATGTCAGTCTATGCTACATTAAGGGACAAAGTAATGGAGCAGGCACCAGGTGTCATCAAGAACTTCATATTGGTAAATAATCAGTGTGAAGTATACTTAGTCCGACATCTAAGAGGAGGGGAGCGTGATCACCATCTGTTAGAATCAATGTGGAGGCTGGCAGGTACTCTTAATTAACAGTTAGTCAAGTGAACACAAGAATTCCTCCACATCTTTTGGTCCTTCGAACCGGATGTAAGTCTATGGACCAGTCCAGTGTGATTCTATGAACCAGCGGTGGTTCCATGAAGGGGACCTCTGAACCAATGAACAGCGAAGATCTTCAGTAATCACTGATACTGTATCCTAACTGTGTAAATTAGGTGGTCCTTCAGTAATAATTGTTATACATTCCTTTGTGTAATTTGCTGTCATTCTATATATAAAACACGATTTCTGCGTTCTTGTGGCGCGGGTTGAGAGCGTGCCATCTGTGTGGGCGGAAAGCCGCTCTTCCCTCATCCCCCTTGTAACGGCATTAATGGCCACTTGATAAAGGGAGTGAGTTCCTCCCCCCACTCCTTGTTATGTACCCAAACACCCATGGTAGGAGCCACGTGGCCCTCCATTCATGGAGTGCTTCCACATACCCACCCCAGGTGGCACCGCATGGATACCCTTCATGATCCGGCCTACTCTCTTTTGGCTGCGTCATCCCACATGGATTCTGTAAATAAACCATCCTAACCACATGGGTCAGTGGAATCCTCACTGACCCACATTCTTCGCATGACAGCTGTCAATAGAACGTGTCTGATGATCACACAGGTACTATGTCTGTTTGCTAATAAATGTCATTAGCGTGTCAAACTGGAGAATAATATTCAATGATTTATAACATGCCTCCCGGGGAACGTGTCATTTTTTATGACGTCTGTCGATTGATTGTGGTCATGTAAGTGTTATTGATGCGCCCTCTCCTTGATACCAAGGTCGCAGCATTTCGCACACAAGCGGAGAGTTAGGTCAGCCTTGCTTACTCGCCGAGATATCAAGTAGGAGTTTGTCTGCCGATTTCAGATTTGTTTGTCAGGGGAGTATGGATACGGTATATAGTTAGTTATCTGTTAGTTAGAAGTACTCACAGCTCATCGTAGCTCACACACAACTGACTTCTTTCCATGTTATTAGTATGTTAGGCAGGTGTGTGTGTGATATATAATTGGTTGTCTGTCTATTTGAGCACTTAAATGCAGTCCGACTTGGCTCACGTTATCCCTTAAATCCGTCAGTATTATGCAACGAACTTGTGTCTCCTAAATAGCAGCCAGAGCCTGTTGCTGCTTAATTGAGAGATTCATCAGCTCGTCGACTGATGGTGATGATAGTAAGATGACATCTGTCTCAAATGGTCACAGTTATGATCGTTGTAGCTGGTAGGTGAGGAGGTCGGGGCCACCTGGTCACATGACTCCTCAAGTTGAATTAAGAATCTATGACAACAGGTGATTGTTATCTATTGAATCAGCTAACTGACCGAACTAACCAGTCAGTCAGTAGCACTGAAGTCAGCTAACTAATCGAAGTAACCAGTCAGTCAGTAGCACTGAAGTTAGCTAACTGATCGAAGTAGCCAGTCAGTCATTAGCATCTAGATCGGCTAACTGGATAAAACAACCAGTCAGCCGTTAGTACCCAATTAATTCTAAATGACTGTGTGGCATTAGTAATTGCATTAACAGACTGATCAGCGCACGCAGTTGTGAAGTTAACAATGGTTCCAATAACGTTTTCTACTTGGTGAGGCTTTTAGGTAATCAGCCGAATCTTACTAATTAATCATAATTAATCAAAAGGCTTGAGTACAATCATCAGTGATTGGTTATTCTCATCGAGTACATAATTACTCGTGTCGAGCATTGAGTAAGTCTTGTTCCTGAGGCAGCCACACGTACTGTGAGCTGTTAGTGTTAACCAGGTCCAACCTGGCCTACCCGGCAGGCAATTGTGAGATCAGACCCTCCGATTGGTTTCCCGTCCTTGTTTATTAAGTGGATTACGGTCCACAATCTCGTGCAAGGTAAGACTTAATTAAAGTGCAGTAGTGTTATATAGACATCAATGGGAATCAGTCCCAGAGCTGGTCAAAACGTCATTTGCTAAACACTATGTATGCACCCTGTGTTATTCTACGCTGCATTAAATGACCAAATGTGTTGGATAACGCTGCCTGGTACAGTCATGTTGGTTAGTAATTAGTGTCCAATGTACATAGTTTGACAGCAATGTGTGGGGGAACTTATCACCATCTTTATTTAAATCTGTGGGGAGGCTGGTAATGCAGTTGTATCTCACAGAGTCAGTCAAATGCATAACAATTCCTTCACAATCGATATTGTGTTAAAATTTTCCTGTCGTGTTGCGTTCGAGTCGGATTAAGTTAGTCTACGTTCATGAGGTAGTGAAATATGGTTGACTATTACCGTAGAATTACACACAGTGGCGTCATTATTTTGACTAAAATCTATCATCTGAAATGTAAGGTAAATGCATTTTTATTTAAAAAAAAATGTATGTAGTAAACTGCATAGACAATTACAGAGCTATATCTGCTGTATTCAAAGTAGTCAAACCAACTATTAAACTACAACTGCTGTATCTAGAGTAGTTAGATAGAGTCTGGCTCCAACACTGCCATCTTGTCTCACTCCATCACCACCCATATTTTCCAGAAATATTTCGTGACCATCTGTGTATCTCATGTGTAGTTTAAACTTCAGTCTGCATCCTCATCCCCGTGTGAATGAGAATAATCAAGTTGTCTGCTTGTTGTTTGACGAGATGAGTCGTCCCGTTGACGCTGTTTATTGCTTGACGTATTGTTTATGTTCGTGTTATAATTTCTTTGATCGTGAATTGTGTTTGTTTGCGAGTTCTTCTTTCTTTAACCTCTTGATAATGTTGCTTTTTGTTTTTTGTTTGTTTGTTAGTTTTTCTAGGCGTGTTTTTTTGTCGTACTTGTGTGTTCTTGTTGTAGAAATATTATTGTTGTTTCCACGGTTACCTGTCTTTATTTCATCTTGATTTGTTACAGCTGCGTGTCCCTGTCACAGCTGCGTGTCCCTGTCACAGCTGTGTGTCCCTGTCACAGCTGTGTGTCCCTGTCACAGCTGCGTGTCCTTGTTACAGCTGCGTGTCCCTGTCACAGCTGCGTGTCCCTGTCACAGCTGCGTGTCCCTGTCACAGCTGTGTGTCCCTGTCACAGCTGTGTGTCCCTGTCACAGCTGTGTGTCCCTGTCACAGCTGCGTGTCCTTGTTACAGCTGCGTGTCCCTGTCACAGCTGCGTGTCCCTGTCACAGCTGCGTGTCCCTGTCACAGCTGCGTGTCCCTGTCACAGCTGCGTGTCCCTGTCACAGCTGCGTGTCCCTGTCACAGCTGCGTGTCCCTGTCACAGCTGCGTGTCCCTGTCACAGCTGTGTGTCCCTGTCACAGCTGCGTGTCCTTGTTACAGCTGCGTGTCCCTGTCACAGCTGCGTGTCCCTGTCACAGCTGCGTGTCCCTGTCACAGCTGTGTGTCCCTGTCACAGCTGTGTGTCCCTGTCACAGCTGCGTGTCCCTGTCACAGCTGCGTGTCCCTGTCACAGCTGCGTGTCCTTGTCACAGCTGCGTGTCCCTGTCACAGCTGCGTGTCCTTGTCACAGCTGCGTGTTCATGTAACAGCAGAGACTTCTTGTTACATCTGTCAGTTTCTCCTAGTCCCAGCTGCAGCTGCAGCTGCAGCTGCAATGTTTGGCTATACTGAGTGGGGGTCTTCAGCCAGCTGCTGGGTTGGATGATCAGGTAGCTGGTGGCTAGGATGGTTAGCCAGCTGCTGGTTGGGATAGTCAGCCAGCTCGTGGGTGGGATGATCAGGCAGCTGGTGGCTGGGATGGTTAGGCACCTGCTGGTTGGGATAGTCAGCCAGCTGGTGGGTGGGATGGTCAGGCAGCTGGTGGCTGGGATGGTTAGGCACCTGCTGGTTGGGATAGTCAGTCAGCTGGTGGGTGGGATGGTCAGGCAGCTGGTGGCTGGGATGGTTAGGCACCTGCTGGTTGGGATAGTCAGCCAGCTGGTGGGTGGGATGGTCAGCCAGCTGCTGGCTTGAATGGTCGTACATAACATTCGCCAACAATCGTACGTAACATTCGCCAACACAAGTTACATTGTAGTCTCTACTTCCCATTTCTGGCGAGTGGCGTCTCAATCCTCCTGAAGGATGGGATTACATTTGCAAGTGTGGTGAGTTACTGGACCATGTTAGGTAGGTCCTACTCACACTGCAGTAGTTCTACCGGTCCAAGGGCTATTAAATCATAGGGCACCAGTCAATTACAGCTACGCAGAACTATTAAAAGGAATTATGGATCATTAGACAAACAATAATAGAGAAAAAATAATCAGTGGACAAGATTAACAATAGGGGAATTATAGGCAATCAGAGAAGCTGACAAACAATAGAGAATTGGAACCTCGGTAAGTCTTTGTAACAATAGGATCGAAGTGCCTTGTACCCTGCGGGAGATGGTGGGAAAGTTGTATCAAAGAGCAATGTTTGTGGCTCTATCGTGTGTGTGTGTGTGTGTGTGTGTGTGTGTGTGTGTGTGTGTGTGTGTGTGTGTGTGTGTGTGTGTGTGTGTGTGTGTGTATGGTGTTTGTTTGTTTGTGTTTGTGTGTATGTAGTAGTAGTAGTTGTTGTTGTTTCTGTTGTAGATGTACGAGCAGTACAAGTAGTAATAGTAATTATGCTAGTAGTAGTAGTTCTTATGTTCTTACGTTCTCCTTTCTTATGTTCTTATGTTTTTCCTTTCTTATGTTCTTATGTTTCTTAGTGGGATGAATTGTAAAGGACCTGCCTAGTATGGGCCAACAGGCCTGCTGCAGTGTTCCTCCTTTCTTATGTTCTTATGTTCTTAATAGCAGAAGTAGTAGTAGTGCTGGTGGTAGTGGTAGTAGTAGTAATAGTAACAGCAGTAGCAGAAGTTATAGTAGTAGAAATTATACCAGTAGTAGTAGTTCACACCCGTAGTGGTAGCAGCAGTAGTAGAAGTTATACCAGTAGTAGTAGTAGCAATATTAGTAGTAGTAAATAAAGAAACTTAATATCATCAGTATGACGTAAAATTTCCTCCTCTCAGACTTCTGTTAATGTTAAAGGTTTTTGACGACCTTCATACCAACTTTCTTCTTATTTACTGTCTAAGGTAATTGGTGATCATATCTAAGGTAATAGGTGATTAAGTTTAAGGTAATGAGTGATACTGATAATAATACCAAGTAGAATTCCATTAAATCTTTGTTGGTTGTGAAAAGTAATGTAACCTAAGTGTGTACGGTACACATTAATAGCTTCGTCCTTTCTTCTAGTATATCACCTAACAGTCGTACTAGAATTACTAGTACAAGTAATGGCGGTAGTAAGTATCCTACAGTAGTAGCAGCAGTAGTAGTAGCAGTAGAAGTAGTAGTAATAGTAATAATAATATAAGTAGTAGTCATTATTAATTCTTGTATATTCTAAGCACTTTCTCAGGAACACAAAAATCTCAAATTTTCCAACAATTTCCTGTAAACTCCAGCTGCGTCATCTCCGCCTAACCTAGATGTTCCAGTAAAAAAATCCTTCTTTTGTTGCTTTAAGGAGATGAAGTAGGTAATGGGAGCAGGAAGAACAATCCTGGGGTTCCTTGAGAGCAGGAAGACAGATGCTGGGGTTCCTTGAGAGCAGGAAGATAGATGCTGGGGTTCCTTGAGAGCAGGAAGATAGATGCTGGGGTTCCTTGAGAGCAGGAAGACAGATGCTGGGGTTCCTTGAGAGCAGGAAGACAGATGCTGGGGTTCCTTGAGAGCAGGAAGATGAGAGCAGGAAGACAGATGCTGGGGTTCCTTGAGAGCAGGAAGACAGATGCTGGGGTTCCTTGAGAGCAGGAAGACAGATGCTGGGGTTTCTTGAGAGCAGGAAGACAGATGCTGGGGTTTCTTGAGAGCAGGAAGACAGATGCTGGGGTTCCTTGAGAGCAGGAAGATAGATGCTGGGGTTCCTTGAGAGCAGGAAGACAGATGCTGGGGTTCCTTGAAAGCAGGAAGGCAGATGCTGGGGTTCCTTGAGAGTAGGAAAACAGATGCTGGGGTTCCATGAGAGCAGGAAGATAGATGCTGGGGTTCCTTGAGAGCAGGAAGACAGATGCTGGGGTTCCATGAGAGCAGGAAGATAGATGCTGGGGTTCCATGAGAGCAGGAAGATAGATGCTGGGGTTCCATGAGAGCAGGAAGATAGATGCTGGGGTTCCATGAGAGCAGGAAGATAGATGCTGGGGTTCCATGAGAGCAGGAAGATAGATGCTGGGGTTCCATGAGAGCAGGAAGACAGATGCTGGGGTTCCATGAGAGCAGGAAGATAGATGCTGGGGTTCCATGAGAGCAGGAAGATAGATGCTGGGGTTCCATGAGAGTAGGAAGATAGATGCTGGGGTTCCATGAGAGCAGGAAGATAGATGTTGGGGTTCCATGAGAGCAGGAAGATAGATGCTGGGGTTCCATGAGAGCAGGAAGGCAGATGCTGGGGTTCCATGAGAGCAGGAAGACAGATGCTGGGTTCGCTCGAGGCTCCTCACTCCGGGGACACGAATCGAGTTTTAGGTCTGCAGACCAAACACTGCCTTGGGAGTGCTTGTGTTATCTTCTTGTGAGACCAGGGTACGTTTCTGCACGCTCACGTTCACAAACATACATACACACACACACACACACACACACACACACACACACACACACACACACACACACACACACACACACACACACACACACACACACACACACACACACTCCATCGCCAAGTGTCTTTGACAGCTGGTAATTAGTACTGACACACTCCACATGTGCAACAGGTCAAGTGTGTATTGACAAGTGCCTCTGACAAAAGGTAACTAACACACATTCTCTCTCTCTCTCTCTCTCTCTCTCTCTCTCTCTCTCTCTCTCTCTCTCTCTCTCTCTCTCATAATAACATAATGACCTGGTCATCATAACATGTCAGTCAGCTTCAAATTATTGACCATTACTCGGTTATTGTGGGTCTCGTCCTTCCTTCCTTCCTTCCTTCCTTCCTTCCTTCCTTCCTACCTTCCTTCCTTCCTTCCTTCCTTCCTTCCTTCCTACCTTCCTTCCTTCCTTCCTTCCTTCCTTCCTTCCTTCCTACCTTCCTTCCTTCCTTCCTTCCTTCCTTCCTTCCTTCCTACCTTCCTTCCTTCCTTCCTTCCTTCCTTCCTTCCTTCCTTCCTTCCTTCCTTCCGTCTCCCTTCCCTCTCTCTCTTCCACTTCCTTCAAACTTCCCTCCCACTTCCCTCCCACTTCCCTCCCACTTCCCTCCCACTTCCCTCCCTCACAAGAGGGACTCTACTCAGAGTCTCATCTCTCAAAACCTCATCACTTTTGATGCCACCATTGGACTGCTGCCTGAGTGCCTCATGGCTCTGAAGGTACTCTGGTGGTATTCTGGGGGCACTCTGGACGTACTCTGGAGGTACTCTGGAGGTACTTTGGATGTACTCCAGAGGTACTTTGGACGTACTCTGAAGGTACTCTCAAGGTACTCTGGATGTACTCCAGAGGTACTCTGGAGGTACTCTGAAAGTACTCTGGAGGTACTCTGGAGGCACTCTGGATGTACTCCAGAGGTACTCTGGAGACACTCTGGATGTACTCTGAAGGTACTCTGGAGGTACTCTGGAGGTTCTCTGGAGGTACTCTGGAGGTACTCTGGAGGTACTCTGAAGGTATTCTGGAGGTACTCTGGAGGTAGTCTGGAGGCACTCTGGAAGTACTCTGGAGGTACTCTGGAGGTACTCTGGAGGTACTCTGGAGGCACTCTGGAGGTACTCTGGAGGTACTCTGGAGATACTCTGGAGGTACTCTGGAGGTACTCTGGAGATACTCTGGAGGTACTCTGGAGGTACTCTGGAGGTACTCTGGAGGTACTCTGGAGGTACTCTGGAGGTACTCCTGTTGAGCTAAATGTTGCAGAAACAAATTCTTAACTCTTTCAACAATTAATATCTAAGTAGAAGCAATAATTAATCAACGGAGTGTTCGCCTGCTCTAAATCTCTCTCAATCATTGCAACTGGCAAAGCAACCTGATACACTCGTGCAACATTGTTTTATGTGATATCCTCGTGCAACTTTGCTTTAAAGGTTTAACTTCAGAGATTTAATAAACCACCTGATGATGTAAGCAATATAAACCAGCCAGTTAAAACGCCTTGAGAATCTTGAGAGAATCTCACCATGTTTTGCAGGGGAGAGTTGCAGTCAGGCTGGCTTCCCACTGTTGGTAGGTGCAGGGGAGAGTTACAGTCAGGCTGGCTTCCCACTGTTGGTAGGTGCAGGGGAGAGTTACAGTCAGGCTGGCTTCCCACTGTTGGTAGGTGCAGGGTAGAGTTGCAGTCAGGCTGGCTTCCCACTGTTGGTAGGTGCAGGGTAGAGTTGCAGTCAGGCTGGCTTCCCACTGTTGGTAGGTGCAGGGGAGAGTTGCAGTCAGGCTGGCTTCCCACTGTTGGTAGGTGCAGGGGAGAGTTGCAGTCAGGCTGGCTTCCCACTGTTGGTAGGTGCTGGGTAGAGTTGCAGTCAGGCTGGCTTCCCACTGTTGGTAGGTGCAGGGTAGAGTTGCAGTCAGGCTGGCTTCCCACTGTTGGTAGGTGCAGGGGAGAGTTGCAGTCAGGCTGGCTTCCCACTGTTGGTAGGTGCAGGGTAGAGTTGCAGTCAGGCTGGCTTCCCACTGTTGGTAGGTGCAGGGTAGAGTTGCAGTCAGGCTGGCTTCCCACTGTTGGTAGGTGCAGGGTAGAGTTGCAGTCAGGCTGGCTTCCCACTGTTGGTAGGTGCAGGGTAGAGTTGCAGTCAGGCTGGCTTCCCACTGTTGGTAGGTGCAGGGTAGAGTTGCAGTCAGGCTGGCTTCCCACTGTTGGTAGGTGCAGGGTAGAGTTGCAGTCTATGTGAACTTTATTCATAGACAGAATACATTGACAAAAAAAATGCAAACATGAATATATTGGTACATTATATCAAAGATTATGAATTTCCACCACGTCCTCCGAAGCCGGAGAACATACAGAGAAGAATGACTAAAATGATTTACTGTGTAAGGAATCTCCCGTATGAAGATAGACTTAAAGCCTTAAATCTTCACTCTCTGGAGAGTGTAGATGAATGGTTCAGAGAACCGACATGTTGATAAATTAGACACATGTGCAACTCTTGGGTATTAGGTAAGACACATATGCAACAGTTAGGTATCTTTATTTCGAAACGTTTCGCCTACACAGTAGGCTTCTTCAGTCGAGTACAGACAAGTTGATAGAAGCAGAAGATACTTGAAGACGATGTAATCAGTCCATCACCCTTAAAGTTTTGAGGTGGTCAGTCCCTCAGTCTGGAGAAGAGCATTGTTCCATATAAGAACATAAGAACATAAGAACGATGGAACACTGCAGAAGGCCTACTGGCCCATGCGAGGCAGGTCCAAGTCTCCTACCGGCTTAAGCCAATGCACCCAACCTAGTCAGGTCAGGTCACATTGACTTAAGGGAGGAACACGGCAACCGACCTGGTAGCACAAGCTATCAGGTCTAACTCACACCCACCCACATCTACTCATAAGAACATAAGAACATAAGAATGTAGGAACACTGCAGAAGGCCTACTGGCCCGTACGAGGCAGGTCCTTATCAAAACAACATCTACCTAAAGCTACTCAAGAAATAACTCCCGTACCCCTTGACGCCAATCAAACCCAGCCCCTCCCACTCATATATTTGTCCAGTCTCTTCTTAAAGCTACCCAAGGTCCTAACCTCTATCACCCCACTGGGAAGACTGTTCCACGCATCTACAACTCTGTTAGAAAACCAGTACTTACCTATGTCCTTTCTAAATCTAAATTTATCCAACTTAAATCCATTATTCCTGGTTCTTACCTGGTTCGACACCCTCAGTACTTTATTAATGTCTCCCTTGTTTATGCCCGTCATCCACTTATACACTTCAATGATATCTCCCCTCATTCTACGCCTCTCCAGAGAGTGGAGATTTAAGGCTTTAAGTCTATCTTCATACGGGAGGTTCCTTACACAGTAAATCATTTTAGTCATTCTTCTCTGTATGTTCTCTAATGAGTCTATGTCTATCCTGTAGTAAGGGGACCAAAACTGAGCAGCATAATCTAAATGAGGCCTCACTAGTGATGTATAGAGCTGTAAAATAACTTTTGGACTTCTGTTACTTATACTTCTTGAGATAAATCCAAGTAATCTGTTGGCCTTGTTGCGCACACTGAGGCATTGCTGTCTTGGCTTTAGATTTCTGCTTACCATGACTCCCAAGTCTTTTTCACATTCTGTATGACCAAGCTCTACTTCACCTAGATTATAGCTTCGAGGGTTATTTTCATTACCAAGGGCAAGTACCTTACACTTATCCACATTAAACTTCATCTGCCATTTCTCAGACCAAGACATTAATTTGTTCAAATCGTCCTGGAGTTCATTGATATCCTCCTCAGAGTGAATTATACGGCCTATCTTTGTATCATCAGCAAACTTACTCATGTCACTAGTAATCCCTTCATAAAGGTCATTAATGTAAATTATGAACAAGAGAGGGCCTAAAACTGATCCTTGTGGAACGCCACTAGTGACTAATCCCCATTCAGATTTCACTCCATTAATGGTAACTCTCTGCTTTCTATTGGTAAGCCATGCCTCAATCCATGCTAGAACTTTACCTCCTATACCATGAGCTGCCACTTTTCTTAAGAGTCTCTTGTGAGGTACTCTGTCGAAGGCTTTACTAAAATCCAAATAAACAATATCATATTCCTTATCACTGTCAACTGCCTCAAATGTTCTATTGAAGAACGTCAGTAAGTTTGTCAGGCAGGAACGACCTCTCGTGAATCCATGCTGAGATTCATTTATCAAGTTATGCTCTTCAAGGTGACTTCTGATAATGTCAGCTATAATTGATTCTAATAACTTGCCCACTATAGATGTCAGGCTTATTGGACGGTAATTTGAAGGAGTGGACTTATCCCCTGATTTGAATATAGGAACCACATTAGCCATCTTCCACATCTCTGACACAACACTGGTAAGGATGGACGCATTGAATACACTCGTTAATGGCTGACTAAGCTCCATCTTGCATTCCTTAAGTACCCTTGAAAACAACTCATCGGGTCCCGGGGACTTATTTTGTTTCAGTTTGTCTATCTGTTTAATAACCATGTCCCTCGTGACAGTAATATTAGTTAACTTAAATTCATCAGGAACTAAATAATTGTTAATTACTGGAATCTCATTTACATCTTCCTGTGTAAAAACTGACAAAAAATAGTCATTAAATAAGGAACACATTTCCAGTTCATTATCCGTCAGCTGTCCATTCCCAGATGTCAGAGGTCCTACTTTTTCCTTCACCTTCGTCCTGTACACTTGAAAGAACCCCTTTGGATTAGTCTTTGATTCATTAGCAACTCTAATTTCATAGTCACGTTTAGCCTTTCTAATCGCCTTTTTTACTTCTCTTTTAAGCTGAACATATTGGTCAGTAAGGTTAACCTCTCCTCTTCTGATGCGCCTATAAATTCCCCTTTTCTCCCCTAATAGATGCTTTAGCCTCCTGTTAACCCATTTGGGATCGTTATTATTAGACCTAATTTCTCTCTGGGGAATGTATATACTCTGGGCACTGTGTACATTATTAAGAAAACAATCATAAAAGCAGATCCCTTCATATTCATAAGTATGATTATCGTCAATAAAATCATTAGCTAGATAACCCCAATCAAGATTAGACAGATGTTCCCTAAGTCCATTATAATCGGCAGAACGAAAATCGGGGATTTTTACTGTATTATCATTATTCTTGCATTCCCAATTAATGCTAAAGGTAATGGATTTGTGATCACTTGCGCCAAGCTCTTCAGTGATCTCCAGATTATTCACGAGTGTTTCCTTATTTGACAAGACTAGGTCTAGCAAATTATTACCCCTGGTAGGTTCAGTTACACTCTGTTTCAGAAAACAGTCCTGAACTGTTTCCATGAAGTCACTGGACTCTAGATTACCTGTCAAAGAATTCCAGTCAATTTGGCTAAAGTTAAAGTCCCCTACTATGACTACGTTACTGTGTCCAGAAGCCCTAACAATTTCGTCCCAAAGAAGTCTCCCTCTATCGTGATCCAAGCCTGGAGGTCGGTATATTACACCTAGAATTAGTTTTTCTTGACCCTCCACGAACTCTACCCAAACAGACTCTGTTACTGCTCCATCTATTTTTATACCTGTTTTTATGCAACAATTAATATTTTCTCGAACATACAATGCAACTCCTCCCCCATTCCCATTACATCTATCCACATTGAATAACTTAAATCCCTGAATATTACACTCAGCAGTCATATCCCGACTCTTTAAATCATACCACGTTTCAGTTAATGCAATGATATCAAAGTTCCCAGCACATGCTACCAAACGTAGTTCATTAATTTTATTTCTTGCACTTCGACTGTTAGCATAAAATACAATCATATGTTTTTTCTTCTGCACATTTTTCCTATTCATCTTTGCTTTTACACAATTTCTGAAATTATCATTATCCAGAGTTACTCCATGACAGTTACTATTAAGATTCTTAATATCAGAGCATAAGTCAATATATCCATACTCATTATTAATCATTTCTAAACCCATACCTCTAACTAATCCTAGTTTAAAGTCCTAACAACCCCCTCAACTGAGTTAGCAAGAAAACCCACACCTGCCCTAGATAAGTGAACCCCATCCCTGGCATACATGTCATTTCGGCCATAGAAATTGTCCCAGTTGTCAATGAATGGTACTGCATTATCCTTACAGTGTTTATCCAGCCAACAATTAATACCAATTGCTCTGGACAACCATTCATTACCAACACCTCTTCTTGGCAAAATGCCACATATAACAGGGCGCCCCCCCTTCTTCCTAATCATGTCTATAGCTGTCCTGAACTTTCTAACTAAATCCTCACTTCTACGCTTGCCTACATCATTTCCTCCAGCACTGAGGCAAATAATAGGATTGATCCCATTACCGTTCATGATGTTGTCAAGCCGGCTAACAATGTCCTCCATCCCAGCCCCAGGAAAGCATACCCTTTGTCTCCTACTCCTGTCCTTCAAGCAGAATGCCCTATCCATGTATCTAACTTGGCTATCCCCAACAACAACAATATTCTTACCTTCCTTGTTGTCGTTCGTCGTGACGATCCCAGTAGTAGACTTACATTCGTCGGGTAGCACCGAGAATGCGTTGGAGGTTTCCACGGGAGTTTCCACAGCAGTCTCTTTCTTCTTCATCGTTTCTGGCTTTCCATTCATCTTCTTGATCGTCAACTTCATACTTCCCTTCTGAAATGTGACACATCAGACCATGAAGTCAGAATTATCAGCCGTCGCCCTGCCACAAATACGCCTATGTCCGGTCAGGATGGGGGCGGCTACGCCAAGAACAACACCGAACCGAATGGCCTGTGGGTCGAGTCGAGTGCCCAGGGAGGAATTGGGAACAGCTAGGAGGAAATCTCCTGAGTGTGGTGCCTTCACCGCCAGGAGACGAGCTTTGTCCTTTCCTGAACTGTTGGTGAGAATTATGTTGGCGATTTTTTCCATGATCGGTTTGTACCAGTGAGACTGTTTGTGCTCTTTGGGAGGAGCTGGTCTACTGGAGGAGTCTGCAAGGGTGTCCCACCGCATCGCTGCTTCAGTAAACCTGGGGTCTTGAACTCCTACCACGTCTCTCTCTCTTTCTCTCTCTTATATATATATATATATATATATATATATATATATATATATATATATATATATAGATATATATATATATATATATATATATATATATATATATATATATATATATATATATATATACAGATAGATAGATAGATAGATAGATAGATAGATAGAGAAAGAGAGAGAGAGAGAGAGAGATAAATAGATAGATAGATATTACAGGTTAATAATAGTTATACTTACACGGACGGATTGAGAAGTATGGGCCAGTAGCCCTGCTGCAGTATTTCTCGTTTCTTATGTTCTTACGTTCTTAAATGGGACTATCTCAAGCAAATTCCTTCAGAACGTAATTGAATCTATTAAATGACGAAGTGAACGGAAAGTATTGTTATGTAAATTAGTGAATAGCATAAACCAGACGTACGTAGACGTTAATAATATTCACAACATCAAGACTTTGAGGGGAAAACAGAAAAACCTTTATTACTATTATTTAAACATTATCCTCTGATTTCTTTTGGATTTGCTATGTCACCGACTCCATTCTTCCTACAGATAATGTTTATAGCTATGATTGTCACAGCTGTCTGTTGCGGTCAGCTGATAGTTCTTCGCGGAACTTATAAATCAGAATACGCCATCATGAAAGTGTATTCCATCCTTACGCCTTTCTACTTTGTATCGGACTGATGAAGCCACTGTGTGGCGAAACGTTTCCTGAATAAAGATTCCCATATGTTGCATAAGTGTCTCAATCTTCAACTTGTCGGTTTTTTCAAACCATTCATCACACACACATTCCACCTATATTACTCTGTGAGTCAGGAATATTCACCTCCCTTATATCACCCGTTAAATTCTTGTCATTTTAACACGTTAAATAAATATTCCAATCCATTTGACCTCAGAGAACTGGAGTTTTTACTTATACACAACTTAAAGCCTAAAATGTTAATTACAACGAGAAACTGCAGTAGTTGATCACTGAAGAAATGTATATTGGTCTAATGTATATAATACCTTTCAGTTACTGTAAATACCATCTTCGGAAACATTTTTACTAAAAGTTTTGATTGCGTTTACTGTTACGGACTCGGCCTGGCTTATATTACTCAGTAATTTACATAATATTATTCCCCGTCCACTTTGTCCATTAAAAGTTTTCATTTGGTTCATATTGTTTAGTTTCAAACATATCTGAGATATGTGAGCCATCTGAGCCATCTGAGTCACCCTACCATCTGAGCCATGTGAGTCACCCTACCATCTGAGCCATGTGACTCACTCTACCATCTGAGCCATGTGAGTCACCCTACCATCTGAGCCATGTGAGTCACCCTACCATCTGAGCCATGTGATTCACCCTACCATCTGAGCCATGTGAGTCACCCTACCATCTGAGCCATGTGATTCACCCTACCATCTGAGCCATGTGAGTCACCCTACCATCTGAGCCATGTGAGTCACCCTACCATCTGAGTCACCCTACCATCTGAGCCATGTGAGTCACCCTACCATCTGAGCCATGTGACTCACTCTACCATCTGAGCCATGTGAGTCACCCTACCATCTGAGCCATGTGAGTCACCCTACCATCTGAGCCATGTGATTCACCCTACCATCTGAGCCATGTGAGTCACCCTACCATCTGAGCCATGTGATTCACCCTACCATCTGAGCCATGTGAGTCACCCTACCATCTGAGCCATGTGAGTCACCCTACCATCTGAGTCACCCTACCATCTGAGCCATGTGAGTCACCCTACCATCTGAGCCATGTGAGTCACCCTACCATCTGAGCCATGTGAGTCACCCTACCATCTGAGCCATGTGATTCACCCTACCATCTGAGCCATGTGAGTCACCCTACCATCTGAGCCATGTGATTCACCCTACCATCTGAGCCATGTGAGTCACCCTACCATCTGAGCCATGTGAGTCACCCTACCATCTGAGCCATGTGAGTCACCCTACCATCTGAGCCATGTGATTCACCCTACCATCTGAGCCATGTGAGTCACCCTACCATCTGAGCCATGTGAGTCACCCTACCATCTGAGCCATGTGAGTCACCCTACCATCTGAGCCATGTGAGTCACCCTACCATCTGAGCCATGTGAGTCACCCTACCATCTGAGCCATGTGAGAGCCATGTGAGTCACCCTACCATCTGAGCCATGTGAGTCACCCTACCATCTGAGCCATGTGAGTCACCCTACCATCTGAGCCATGTGAGTCACCCTACCATCTGAGCCATGTGAGTCACCCTACCATCTGAGCCATGTGAGTCACCCTACCATCTGAGCCATGTGATTCACCCTCCCATCTGAGCCATGTGAGTCACCCTACCATCTGAGCCATGTGAGTCACCCTACCATCTGAGCCATGTGAGTCACCCTACCATCTGAGCCATGTGATTCACCCTACCATCTGAGACATGTGAGTCACCCTACCATCTGAGCCATGTGATTCACCCTACCATCTGAGCCATGTGAGTCACCCTACCATCTGAGCCATGTGAGTCACCCTACCATCTGAGCCATGTGAGTCACCCTACCATCTGAGCCATGTGAGTCACCCTACCATCTGAGCCATGTGAGTCACCCTACCATCTGAGCCATGTGAGTCACCCTACCATCTGAGCCATGTGAGTCACCCTACCATCTGAGCCATGTGAGTCACCCTACCATCTGAGACATGTGAGTCACCCTACCATCTGAGCCATGTGATTCACCCTACCATCTGAGCCATGTGAGTCACCCTACCATCTGAGACATGTGAGTCACCCTACCATCTGAGCCATGTGAGTCACCCTACCATCTGAGCCATGTGATTCACCCTACCATCTGAGACATGTGAGTCACCCTACCATCTGAGCCATGTGATTCACCCTACCATCTGAGACATGTGATTCACCCTACCATCTGAGCCATGTGAGTCACCCTACCATCTGAGCCATGTGATTCACCCTACCATCTGAGACATGTGAGTCACCCTACCATCTGAGCCATGTGATTCACCCTACCATCTGAGACATGTGATTCACCCTACCATCTGAGCCATGTGAGTCACCCTACCATCTGAGCCATGTGAGTCACCCTACCATCTGAGCCATGTGAGTCACCCTACCATCTGAGCCATGTGAGTCACCCTACCATCCGAGCCATGTGAGTCACCCTACCATCTGAGCCATGTGAGTCACCCTACCATCTGAGCCATGTGATTCACCCTACCATCTGAGCCATGTGACTCACCCTACCATCTGAGCCATGTGAATCACCCTACCATCTGAGCCATGTGAGTCACCCTACCATCTGAGCCATGTGATTCACCCTACCATCTGAGCCATGTGATTCACCCTACCATCTGAGCCATGTGATTCACCCTACCATCTGAGCCATGTGAGTCACCCTACCATCTGAGCCATGTGAGTCACCCTACCATCTGAGCCATGTGAGTCACCCTACCATCTGAGCCATGTGAGTCACCCTACCATCTGAGGCATGTGAGTCACCCTACCATCTGAGCCATGTGAGTCACCCTACCATCTGAGCCATGTGAGTCACCCTACCATCTGAGCCATGTGAGTCACCCTATCATCTGAGCCATGTGAGTCACCCTACCATCTGAGCCATGTGAGTCACCCTACCATCTGAGCCATGTGAGTCACCCTACCATCTGAGCCATGTGACTCACCCTACCATCTGAGCCATGTGATTCACCCTACCATCTGAGCCATGTGATTCACCCTACCATCTGAGCCATGTGATTCACCCTACCATCTGAGCCATGTGAGTCACCCTACCATCTGAGCCATGTGAGTCACCCTACCATCTGAGCCATGTGACTCACCCTACCATCTGAGCCATGTGATTCACCCTACCATCTGAGCCATGTGATTCACCCTACCATCTGAGCCATGTGATTCACCCTACCATCTGAGCCATGTGAGTCACCCTACCATCTGAGCCATGTGAATCACCCTACCATCTGAGCCATGTGAGTCACCCTACCATCTGAGACATGTGAGTCACCCTACCATCTGAGCCATGTGAGTCACCCTACCATCTGAGCCATGTGAGTCACCCTACCATCTGAGCCATGTGACTCACCCTACCATCTGAGCCATGTGATTCACCCTACCATCTGAGCCATGTGATTCACCCTACCATCTGAGCCATGTGATTCACCCTACCATCTGAGCCATGTGAGTCACCCTACCATCTGAGCCATGTGAATCACCCTACCATCTGAGCCATGTGAGTCACCCTACCATCTGAGACATGTGAGTCACCCTACCATCTGAGCCATGTGAGTCACCCTACCATCTGAGCCATGTGAGTCACCCTACCATCTGAGCCATGTGAGTCACCCTACCATCTGAGCCATGTGAGTCACCCTACCATCTGAGCCATGTGAGTCACCCTACCATCTGAGCCATGTGAGTCACCCTACCATCTGAGCCATGTGAGTCACCCTACCATCTGAGCCATGTGAGTCACCCTACCATCTGAGCCATGCTTGCACTCAAAGAATAATTCTAGGTGCTGAGAAACTGATCGATCACTCTCACAATGCATATAAATCATACATCTCAGAGACCATTCTCAATTATTTCGAAATATATATCGAGTAACGGTTAATATAATATTCCAGAGCCTTGAAATATTCACCTTTACTCTGTCTCTTGACTATTTTATTGCTTTGATTGGTCTGAAATATTTAAAAGGCATTTTTAAATACAATTAAAAGTTTGGTAATTTATTGATGGTCGGTTACAGGTGAGGCTGAGAATTCTGCACTTCCTGTTTTACAACAACGGTAGTATAAACCTTGGTAATAAATACCGACAAGTTGGTTTAGAAAGACACGTAAGCAAACACAATAACATATTTATTAGAAAACGTTTCGGTCCTGGGACCTTGATCAAGGTCCCAGGACCCAAACGTTTTCTAATATATATGTTATAGTGTTTGCTTACGTTTCTTTCTAAACCAACAACAACGGTACAGGTGCGTGAACACCTGTTGACTCATCTGCTAAATTGTTGAATAAGTGAATAATTAGTACAAAGGTGTTACAGGTCCCTTTTTGCTATATCTTCCAGGATGACAATGCATCACTTCACACCTCTAGAGGTGTTCAAAATTTTGGTGAAGAACATGAGAATGATGTTGAACACTCGGGTTTACCCTCATAGTCACTATCATCGAGCATCTGACAGGTCATTCCGAACACCAAGTCAGGAAATGATTTCCTCCACCAATGCCTTTGGAAGATGTTCATATATATGGGTCCACCCATATATATAGGTCCACCCATATATATGGGTCCACCCATATATATGGGTCCACCCTTAAGGCTGCATGCAACATTTCCACCTCCAAACGATATACAAATCACTTTAATAAAGATTAAGTAAATTCTGAGCGTATATCCTTGAGAGAGAGATATACTTCCTGGTATAATATTTGACGCGGGTCTTAGTCATGACCCGCCGCTGGAGATTTTGCTTATCTGACCGAGGCCTTCTACAGGCTTACCTCTCTACCCCTTTAAAAATTATGATCATGAATATAATCATTTCTATAATAAGTTCCTCTCGGCGCCCTGTACTATATACATCCACTTCCTGTTGTGGAAAATATAAACCGCCTGTTGCTATCTAAATTAATACTTATTTCTTCAGTATTGTCGTGTTCACAAGAGTCGTAATTATGACCAGTGTTGTTAATTAAAGAAATCGTAATTGTGGATCATAAAAAGTATTTCTGGCTGCCATAAGATCAGTCTGTAAATTAAAACTTCTGAACTTCGCCTCTATGATTTTATGACAGTTATTTCTCATTTGTAATTTTTTTTTCTCTCTATTTACATCTTCTGTAGCTAAATATTATTCCTTTATTAATTATATGGATAAATACTACTTGCGATTTACCGATTTCACAAATAAATTTAAGTAATGTAATGTGTATTTAGTTTTAAACATTTCTGCGTTTTTATACTTCGCAATGTTTCTAATATTTTGCGTTTTTCTCTTCAATTCAATTTTGCCGATCACGCGATCACTCTCATATATCAGTATGTAGTTTTAACATTATGACTGTTAATGGCATGTTGCATGCACAGTGTGTGTGTGTGTGTGTGTGTGTGTGTGTGTGTGTGTGTGTGTGTGTGTGTGTGTGTGTGTGTGTGTGTGTGTGTGTGTGTGTGTGTGTGTGTAGTGTACGGCACTAACAACAGAGATGCAATAAGCACAGTTCGCTTCTGTTGAATCATCAAATAACTCACAACCTAGACAGGGGCTTCACTTCCCCCAGAAAGTTTTCGAACCCTCGTGTAGGAATTTTCAGAAATGGCTATAGAACACACAGTGAGGCAGAACACGCATCTGAACCTCTAAATAAGAGACTTCGTTGCCTTGTTTTAAGGCCTGACATACAGCTCAACACCACTACTCTCAAAAAATGAAGGGAAAACTTGGCTAACGTTCGTTGCTACTTCCAGTGTGACCAGCAGTGACCAGCAGTGGCCAACAGTGACCAGCAGATTACGATACCAGTTCACCTACGGCTGTAGACGTTACAGCACTCGATGGAAAGGCGACGCTTCGGACCCTCACCATAGGACTACCTCGGCAATAGGCCTGTAGCGGCACCTCATCTGCACTGAAGATGCAATGCACCCTCGTGCATTGATCAGAGTACTGTCTGGAGGACGATTTAATGCCATTTCCTTTCTCAGACAAATAGCAGTTCCTCTGCAACGTGTCAACAAGTTTAGCTGCTACCATCATAAAGGTCCTTCAGGATTACAAGTGCATCTGGACTACCAAACTCTAATAATCTTTCTAACAGAACCTTCTGCACTAAATCGTTGAAAATGGCAACATCTTGTACCACTGTGTAAATAGTGTAGAATTCCCTCTAGAATAATCCACATCAAACTACCCAGGTTCCTCTTTGGCTTAAATTTACGTCAACATTTCGCCGGTATACTCTGATATGTACAGAGGACAGTAGACCTCACAACACCGAAATTCACACAATGCTCATCACACTACAGGCTATTCTTGTAGGTATAATCTAATACCTTCCCTGGCAATGTCGTGCGAACAAGTGCTGCTCCATCAACCACTGCAAAACTCGGGGTCTACTTCTCAACGACTAAAACGACTGGTTCAGAAAAACGGAGAACTAACGACGCAGTTTTTTTACACAGTAAAACTCTCATTACAGGTACGATGGTATTGCGTTGTCCTCCCTATCATATTCTAACTTAGCACACTGTTTCCCAGTCTGTCAGAAGAATGGTCACTACGTACCAGCAAGACAACGCAGTGGGGAGCGGAGACTACATTACAAACACCACAATGAGAAGTAATGGTTGATGAATCAGAACTGAGCTTCGTGCTATTAATCCACGCAGCTGCACAGCGGTTCAATTGTCGATGATATTCAATACCAATAGAAAGAGCAATATTCCAGCACTGCCGTAGAGATATTCTGGGCAGAGTAAGGTATATACCATCACCAAACGTCTACCTCGCTCTGGTGTCATCGCTCTAACAACAGTGAAGCAGTGTTACCAGTGCCACTCAATAACACGATGCGCCCGCAACGCATGATATACAGTGCAACAGCAACATAGGGCAGTAAAGGCATGACAGCAGCAATGTGGATCAGTAATAAAGCAATAGAAGAAAATGGTTCAGGACAGGCACCTCATATTACAAACATAGGTACTTTTATATGCCTGTTGTACTTGACCATAAAGGTGGAATACCAGCAAGGGAGCAATTACTGAAGCAATCGAGGACTGTTAAAGGTTAAAAAAAAACTAAAACGAAAGTTGCATTTTTAGGTGTTCCTGTATATTTCCACCATTTTTTTTTTTTACGGTATGTACGTATATGACATTGGTGGACTCTATTATATGCTAATCAACTGACATCAGGTGAGGGACTGGCCTTCAGTGAGAATTCTAATTACATGGAGAGCTAAGTTAGAGCCGTCCCCTAAGTCAGATTGGCCGATTTTTACAAAAGGGCCCCACAACCCAGTGCTCACTTGGTCCTCTGTCACACGCGTTGGCAGTAAGCATCTGGGATCTTAGATGATCAATGATGGAGTGCAGGATGTGCTTACGTATAGTGCACGACTAATAAAAATGGCATCCTACGCGCGTGCCACAGTACCCTGCCCTCATATGTGCCCCTCTTGGTCTTACCTCTGCCCATTTAGCTTCATCTTTGCCCATATGGCCTCGTCTTTGCCCTCTCTGTCCTCTGACTCTATTTTCAAGCTTGTCACATTTGTGCCCGAGGACTTGACCAGTGATCTCAACATCTGGTTCTTGGATAATCTCACCAGAGTTAACATCACCGAGTGCATAAAAGAAGACATCGCAGTTATCAAAGAAGGAGATAATCTGAATCCAACCTAACATAACCAAACTAGACCTAACTTAATGTGAAGAAAAAATAGCCAAACCTAACCTAACCCAACCTAATCCAATCTAATTTAAACTAACGTAACCAAACGTCATCTTACTTACATTTTTCTAAATGAGAATAACAACATGAAGAATTATCATTAAATTTCGAACACGCGGAAATGAACGAAGGACATTTCGCGTTTAAGTTTATTCAGGTACACACAAATACGGTTACATAGATTATCATACACAGAAGTATATGTGTAGAGAGCCTGGGATAACCCAAAAAGTCAGAGTGGCTTATTTCCATTGAGGTAAATGGCTGCCACCCTAATTCGAGGAGAAGATAGCCTAGACACGTGTACCTAGACACGTGTACCTAGACACGTGTACCTAGACACGTGTTCCTAGACACGTGTACCTAGACACGTGTTCCTAGACACGTGTACCTAGATACGTGTACCTAGATACGTGTACCTAGACACGTGTACCTAGATACGTGTACCTAGATACGTGTACCTAGACACGTGTACCTAGACACGTGTACCTAGACACGTGTACCTAGACACGTGTACCTAGACACGTGTACCTAGACACGTGTACCTAGACACGTGTACCTAGATACGTGTACCTAGATACGTGTACCTAGACACGTGTACCTAGACACGTGTACCTAGACACGTGTACCTAGACACGTGTACCTAGACACGTGTACCTAGACACGTGTACCTGGATACGTGTACCTGGATACGTGTACCTAGACACGTGTACCTAGACACGTGTACCTGGATACGTGTACCTGGATACGTGTACCTAGACACGTGTACCTAGACACGTGTACCTAGACACGTGTACCTAGACACGTGTACCTAGACACGTGTACCTAGACATGTGTACCTAGACACCGCCTCTGGTTACACCTGCCACAGTAATAAAAAAACGCCATTAGAAAATACCGTAAAAAAATTCCACTGAACCCCTCACTGCCGAGATTTTTTAAGGTGTTCCGAGGGAGGAATGAGTGAGGGGAATATTTCCCGGCGAGCAACGAGGACATAACACACGAGCAACGGGATGTGGCCAGAGGGAAAAAAAACAAGGTTTATGTTTTAGGTTAGGCCGGTGTTTTATGGCGCAGAACTACGGCCACTCAAAAACCCACCTGCCCACCTCTCCGCCCACCCTTCCGTTTTTCTCCTATCGTGCGCCCACCACCACCACCGCCGCCGCCACCACTGCCACCACCACCCCCCTCCCAACCACCACCACCACCCTCCCCACCACCACCCCCCTCCCCACCATCGCCACCCTCCCCTCCTGACCATTCAGTTTGACTGCCTAATGGCCGCTTGTTTTAGAGAAGCTCTTATTGTCTCATTTAGAGCAGAGGATTGTAATTATGGCAGAGGTGGACGATACTGAGTATGTGTGTGTGTGTGTGTGTGTGTGTGTGTGTGTGTGTGTTTGTGTGTGTGTGTGTGTGTGTGTGTGTGTGTGTGTGTGTGTGTTTATGTGTGTGTGTGTGTGTGTGTGTGTGTGTGTGTGTGTGTGTGTGTGTGTGTGTGTGTGTGTTTATGTGTGTGTGTGTGTGTGTGTGTGTGTGTGTACTCACCTAATTGTACTCACCTAATTGTGGTTGCAGGGGTCGAGACTCAGCTCCTGGCCCCGCCTCTTCACTGATCGCTACTGGATCCTCTCTCTCTCTGCTTCCTGAGCTTTGTCATACCTCTTCTTAAAACTATGTATGGTTCCTGCCTCCACTACTTCACTTGCTAGGCTATTCCACTTGCTGACAACTCTATGACTGAAGAAATACTTCCTAACGTCCCTGTGACTCGTCTGAGTCTTCAGCTTCCAGTTGTGACCCCTTGTCCCTGTGTCCCCTCTCTGGAACATCCTATCTCTGTCCACCTTGTCTATTCCCCGCAGTATCTTGTATGTCGTTATCATGTCTCCCCTGACCCTTCTGTCCTCCAGTGTCGTCAGTCCGATTTCCCTTAACCTTTCCTCGTACGACATTCCCTTGAGCTCTGGGACTAGCCTTGTTGCAAACCTTTGTACTTTCTCTAACTTCTTGACGTGCTTGACCAGGTGTGGGTTCCAGACTGGTGCTGCATACTCCAGTATGGGCCTAACATACACAGTGTACAGTGTCTTGAACGATTCCTTATTAAGGTATCGGAACGCTATTCTCAGGTTTGCCAGGCGCCCGTATGCTGCAGCGGTTATTTGGT
The DNA here is from genome assembly GCF_038502225.1 of Cherax quadricarinatus. Taxonomy (NCBI): domain Eukaryota; kingdom Metazoa; phylum Arthropoda; class Malacostraca; order Decapoda; family Parastacidae; genus Cherax; species Cherax quadricarinatus. Next base: position 48,809,614 of record NC_091310.1, on the reverse strand, counting down.
TGATGTGTGCCTCCGGTGATGTGCTCGGTGTTATGGTCACCCTAAGGTCTTTCTCCCTGAGTGAGGTCTGTAGTCTTTGTCCACCTAGCCTATACTCTGTCTGCGGTCTTCTTTGCCCCTCCCCAATCTTCATGACTTTGCATTTGGCTGGATTGAATTCGAGAAGCCAGTTACTGGACCACATGTCCAGCCTCTCCAGGTCTCTTTGCAGTCCTGCCTCATCCTCGTCCGATTTAATTCTTCTCATCAACTTCACGTCATCTGCGAACAGGGACACTTCAGAGTCTATTCCTTCCATCATGTCGTTCACATATATCAAAAATAGCACTGGTCCTAGAACTGACCCCTGTGGGACCCCGCTCGTAACAGGCGCCCACTGTGATACCTTTTCACGTACCATGACGTGTGTGTGTGTGTGTGTATGTGTGTGTGTGTGTGTGTGTGTGTGTGTGTTTATGTGTGTGTGTGTGTGTGTGTGTGTGTGTTTATGTGTGTGTGTGTGTGTGTGTGTGTGTGTGTGTGTGTGTGTGTGTGTGTGTGTGTGTGTGTGTGTGTGTGTGTGTGTGTGTGTGTGTGTGTGTGTGTGTGTGTGTTTATGTGTGTGTGTGTGTGTGTGTGTGTGTGTGTGTGTGTGTGTTTATGTGTGTGTGTGTGTGTGTGTGTGTGTGTGTGTGTGTGTTTATGTGTGTGTGTGTGTGTGTGTTTATGTGTGTGTGTGTGTGTGTGTGTGTGTGTGTGTGTGTGTGTGTGTGTGTGTGTGTGTGTGTGTTTATGTGTGTGTGTGTGTGTGTGTGTGTGTGTGTGTGTTTATGTGTGTGTGTGTGTGTGTGTGTGTGTGTGTGTGTGTGTGTGTGTGTGTGTGTATTTATGTGTGTGTGTGTGTGTTTATGTGTGTGTGTGTGTGTGTGTGTGTGTGTGTTTATGTGTGTGTGTGTGTGTGTGTGTGTGTGTGTGTGTGTGTGTGTTTATGTGTGTATGTGTGTGTGTGTGTGTGTGTGTATGTCTGTGTGTGTGTGTGTGTGTGTGTTTATGTGTGTGTGTGTGTGTGTGTGTGTGTGTGTGTGTTTATGTGTGTGTGTGTGTGTGTGTGTGTGTGTGTGTGTGTGTGTGTGTGTGTGTGTGTGTGTTTTTGTGTGTGTGTGTGTGTGTGTGCGTGTGTGTTTGTGTGTGTGTGTGTTTATGTGTGTGTGTGTGTGTGTGTGTGTGTGTGTGTGTGTGTGTTTATGTGTGTGTGTGTGTGTGTGTGTGTGTGTTTATGTGTGTGTGTGTGTGTGTGTGTGTGTGTGTGTGTGTGTGTGTGTGTGTTTATGTGTGTGTGTGTGTGTGTGTTTATGTGTGTGTGTGTGTGTGTGTGTTTATGTGTGTGTGTGTGTGTGTGTTTGTGTGTGTGTGTGTGTGTGTGTGTGTGTGTGTGTTTATGTGTGTGTGTGTGTGTGTGTGTATGTGTGTGTGTGTGTGTGTGTGTGTGTGTGTGTGTGTGTGTGTGTGTGTGTGTGTGTGTGTGTGTGTGTGTGTGTGTGTGTGTGTGTGTGTGTGTTTATGTGTGTGTGTGTGTGTGTGTGTGTGTGTGTGTGTGTGTGTGTGTGTGTGTGTGTGTGTGTGTGTGTGTGTGTGTGTTTATGTGTGTGTGTGTGTGTGTGTGTGTGTGTGTACTCACCTAGTTGAGGTTGCGGGGGTCGAGTCCGAGCTCCTGGCCCCGCCTCTTCACTGATCGCTACTAGGTCACTCTCCCTGAGCCGTGAGCTTTATCATACCTCTGCTTAAAGCTATGTATGGATCCTGCCTCCACTACATCGCTTCCCAAACTATTCCACTTACTGACTACTCTGTGGCTGAAGAAATACTTCCTAACATCCCTGTGATTCATCTGTGTCTTCAGCTTCCAACTGTGTCCCCTTGTTACTGTGTCCAATCTCTGGAACATCCTGTCTTTGTCCACCTTGTCAATTCCTCTCAGTATTTTGTATGTCGTTATCATGTCCCCCCTATCTCTCCTGTCCTCCAGTGTCGTCAGGTTGATTTCCCTTAACCTCTCCTCGTAGGACATACCTCTTAGCTCTGGGACTAGTCTTGTTGCAAACCTTTGCACTTTCTCTAGTTTCTTTACGTGCTTGGCTAGGTGTGGGTTCCAAACTGGTGCCGCATACTCCAATATGGGCCTAATGTATACGGTGTACAGGGTCCTGAACGATTCCTTATTAAGATGTCGGAATGCTGTTCTGAGGTTTGCTAGGCGCCCATATGCTGCAGCAGTGTGTGTGTGTGTGTGTGTGTGTGTGTGTGTGTGTGTGTGTGTGTGTGTGTGTTTATGTGTGTGTGTGTGTGTGTGTGTATGTGTGTGTGTGTGTGTGTGTGTGTGTGTGTGTGTGTGTGTGTGTGTGTGTGTATGTGTGTGTGTGTGTGTGTGTGTGTGTGTGTGTGTGTGTGTGTGTGTGTGTGTGTGTGTGTACTCGCCTAATTGTGGTTCCAAGGGTCGATTTATAGCTCCTGGCCCCCCTCTTCATTGGTCTTTACTAGGTCCTCTCTTTCCTTGTTCCATGAGTTTTATCGTATCTCGTCTTAAAGCTATGTATGGATCCTGCCTCCACTACATCACTTTCCAAACTATTCCACTTCCTAACAACTCTATGACTGAAAAAATACTTCCTAACATCCCTGTGATTCATCTGAGTGTTCAATTTCCAGTTGTGACACATTGTTACTGTGTCACATCTCTCAAACATCCTGTCCCTATCCAACCCTCAGGAAAATTTCAGGGAAATTTCCCACGTTGGAGTCATAGTCCAGTTGAAGTTACTGTGTCCTGGCAAAGCCAGGTTTCGATCCGCAAGGAATTTTATACAGTGAATCATTCTCTTCAAGACATCACTCTACGTCTGCTTTTCCTTCTCAGTCTGTGACTCAAGTTCAGCATCAATAACTCCTGTATTCAACTAAATTTCTTTCCATTTCTTTCCACTGTGTGAATCACTCCCGATGATTCTTGGCATTTTCATGAACATTAATCCCTTCAGGTGCTGTCCATTGGTTGTATCCACTTTCCTGATCCAGTGAGGATTGATGATCTGACAGGGAATAAAGAAGACAACGGATACAAAATGCAAACTTTTTAGAAGGGGGAACAGACTGGCCATGAATAAGTCACTTCCTCACCACCACCATTTCCCAATTTCTTCTTGAACCAAGGTTTGTTAACTCAGCGGTTATTTGCTGGTAGGAAAGGCCCCTCACTGTTCTGGAAACACTTCAAACCCAGCTCTATTATTCCTGTTCTCAACGGGTCAGGCAGAATTGCTTTTCCAGTATCCCTGTTGAACTTCAGAAGTTCAATGTCGTGCTGTTCAAACATTTCTTGTATAACAGTTCAAGGTTCTTCGACACCATCCAGTTCGCCTCCTGTCATGTCCACGTTCTCTCCGGCAGCTTCACTTTTAATCTCGTCATACTCGGATTTATCTGACTTGACTTCCTCCTCGGCTTGTGACTAATTTGCACTTGATCCACCGTCGGATTCTAACAATCTTGTAGCAGGTGTAGACGACTCCATGGAACGTGTTGAACAACTTGTTCCAGGCCTTTCAAAGAAGGTCATGAAGAATTTGCTCGACATCTTGGCTTTCTCCACCTCCAACTTTCGTCTCTTTCATCTTTCATCTTTATTTCTACAAGTACATGTACAACTTATACAGACCATAGCTGACATCAATAACATACTGCTACTTAGAAAGCCCCTTGTTATGCAGAGCATTTCTGGAAATTTAGTCCCCAGGATGCGACCCACATCAGTCGGCTAACACCATGGTATCTATTTTACTGACAGGTGAAGAGGGGACAGCAGGTGTCTTAAGGAAACACTTCCAAATGCGTCCACCCATACCGGGGATCGAACCACGGACCTCAGTGTGTAAGCTGAGTGCGCTAGCAATCAAGCTACTGTCCTCCTTCGTGAAGAAACGTTTCATGGTCTTCTTACACAATGCTCTGACATAGGGAAATGACACTTTTAATAAGAACATTAAATTTCACAGATTTTGCACAAAATTCTAGACAGGATCCGCAGTGTGCGCAGGGAATGGTGTTGCTGCCAGTGGTCACTGAGCAGTGATACTGCGGTCATGTAGCTCCCACCACTGTATTTTTACTTAATAATTGATATAAGTGGTGTAACAATGTAGCCATCCAGCCATCCTGGTGCTTCTCACCCATCATAGTCAAGGATGGATCATACAAGTGGAGAATATTATTATTTTCACCAACCGAGGACGACTTGTCTGACTGTAACAGAAACTGTTGAGTGGCGACCCCCTTCAAGTGGCGACCCCCTTCAAGTGGCGACCCCCTTCAAGTGGCGACCCCCTTCAAGTGGCGACCCCCTTCAAGTGGCGACCCCATACAAGTGGCGACCCCTTCAAGTGGCGACCCCCTTCAAGTGGCGACCCCCTTCAAGTGGCGACCCCCTTCAAGTGGCGACCCCCTTCAAGTGGCGACCCCCTTCAAGTGGCGCCCCCTTCAAGTGGCGCCCCCTTCAAGTGGCGACCCCCTTCAAGTGGCGACCCCCTTCAAGTGGCGACCCCTTCAAGTGGCGACCCCCTTCAAGTGGCGACCCCCTTCAAGTGGCGACCCCCTTCAAGTGGCGACCCCCTTCAAGTGGCGACTCCTTCAAGTGGCGTCCCCTTCAAGTGGCGACCCCCTTCAAGTGGCGCCCCCTTCAAGTGGCGCCTCCTTCAAGTGGCGCCCCCTTCAAGTGGCGCCTCCTTCAAGTGGCGACCCCCTTCAAGTGGCGACCCCCTTCAAGTGGTGACCCCCTTCAAGTGGCGACCCCCTTCAAGTGGCGACCCCCTTCAAGTGGCGACCCCTTCAAGTGGCGACCCCCTTCAAGTGGCGACCCCCTTCAAGTGGCGACCCCCTTCAAGTGGCGCCCACTTCAAGTGGCGCCCACTTCAAGTGGCGACCCCCTTCAAGTGGCGCCCACTTCAAGTGGAGCCCAGGACCTTACCTTAGGTACGCCACTGCGTGAATAACTCCTTATTAAGATGTCGAAGCGCTATTCTTAGGTCTGCTAGACGCCCATATGCTGCATCAGTTATTTGGTGTACTCACCTATATGTACTTACCTATGTGTGGTTGCAGAGGTCGATTCACAGCTCCTGGCCCCGCCTCTTCGCTAGTGTGTGTGTGTGTGTTTGTCTGATTGTTACTGTTTATATTACAATTATTTCTCTTTTCACTGACACTGTTAACTGTCATTAAATATTATTATTATTATTCATAGTTATGTGATGGGACAAACTGGGACCCTGGTCTTATAATACTGGTTCAGCTCCTGGGACCTGACTGTCACCATTGTGTAGCTGAGGTGTGTAGGTGTACCTGGTACGGGACGGTCTACTTTTCTCGTGACTGCCGAGCTGAAGGGCGTAGTAAACTGCGAGTTAGCAACAATACAGTCGAGTGTAAACTCACGTAGACTAACACAGTGGATTATTGACTGTGAGTACATCAGAGAGTTACTAGAAGGGTGAGCCAAGGGGTAGGTGTAGCCCTCAGGGTAGGCGTCGAGAGAGTGACACTCATATATATATATATATATATATATATATATATATATATATATATATATATATATATATATATATATATATATATATATATATATATATATATATATATATATATATATATATATATATATATATATATATAAACACTTCCCCATGACTATAACAACAATCTTGCACCCACAACACAGGGTATATAACGTACCCCCATAAATTAACCAGACAGGAGGATAATTTATGGGTAAAGTTCCCACAATGAAGAGAAGAGAATAAAAACCCATTACCATGATTGATGGTGTACATTAAGAACCATGATATAGTGGAGCAGCTCTCCAGAGTTATGGTTGTAATCACTGCATCAATTGGTTCTCAATATTACCCAATTGTGTCAAAATCTATAACCAAGTACAGGTATGTGTCTCACTGCTCCTAACTTCACCAATATTATCTTCTGCTTGAACATCTATACGTATACATACACGCATACTTACATATATACATGCATCCAAGCATACATACATACGTATACACATACACACACACACATGCACACACACACACACACACACACATTGTGTGTGTGTGTGTGTGTGTGTGTGTGTGTGTGTGGGCCTGAAGATGATAAATTATGCAATATCATAGTCACTAGTGAATATTTTTTTTTATTATCACACTGGCCGATTCCCACCAAGGCAGGGTGGCCACCAAGGCAGGGTGGCCACCAAGGCAGGGTGGCCACCAAGGCAGGGTGGCCACCAAGGCAGGGTGGCCACCAAGGCAGGGTGGCCACCAAGGCAGGGTGGCCACCAAGGCAGGGTGGCCTGAAAAAGAAAAACTTTCACCATCATTCACTCCATCACTGTCTTGCCAGAAGGGTGCTTTACACTACAGTTTTTAAACTGCAACATTAACACCCCTCCTTCAGAGTGCAGGCACTGTACTTCCCATCTCCAGGACTCAAGTCCGGCCTGCCGGTTTCCCTGAATCCCTTCATAAATGTTACTTTGCTCACACTCCAACAGCACGTCAAGTATTAAAAACCATTTGTCTCCATTCACTCCTATCAAACACGCTCCCGCATGCCTGCTGGAAGTCCAAGCCCCTCCCACACAAAACCTCCTTTACCCCCTCCCTCCAACCTTTCCTAGGCCGACCCCTACCCGCCTTCCTTCCACTACAGACTGATACACTCTTGAAGTCACTCTGTTTCGCTCCATTCTCTCTACATGTCCGAACCACCTCAACAACCCTTCCTCAGCCCTCTGGACAACAGTTTTGGTAATCCCGCACCTCCTCCTAACTTCCAAACTACGAATTCTCTGCATTATATTCACACCACACATTGCCCTCAGACATGACATCTCCACTGCCTCCAGCCTTCTCCTCGCTGCAACATTCATCACCCATGCTTCACACCCATATAAGAGCGTTGGTAAAACTATACTCTCATACATTCCCCTCTTTGCCTCCAAGGACAAAGTTCTTTGTCTCCAGAGACTCCTAAGTGCACCACTCACCCTTTTTCCCTCATCAGTTCTATGATTCACCTCATCTTTCATAGACCCATCCGCTGACACGTCCCCTCTTTGCCTCCAAGGACAAAGTTCTTTGTCTCCAGAGACTCCTAAGTGCACCACTCACCCTTTTCCCCTCATCAGTTCTATGATTCACCTCATCTTTCATAGACCCATCCGCTGACACGTCCACTCCCAAATATCTGAATACATTCACCTCCTCCATACTCTCTCCCTCCAATCTGATATCCAATCTTTCATCACCTAATCTTTTTGTTATCCTCATAACCTTACTCTTTCCTGTATTCACCTTTAATTTTCTTCTTTTGCACACCCTACCAAATTCATCCACCAATCTCTGCAACTTCTCTTCAGAATCTCCCAAGAGCACAGTGTCATCAGCAAAGAGCAACTGTGACAACTCCCACTTTATGTGTGATTCTTTATCTTTTAATTCCACGCCTCTTGCCAAGACCCTTGCATTTACTTCTCTTACAACCCCATCTATAAATATATTAAACAACCACGGTGACATCACACATCCTTGTCTAAGGCTTACTTTTACTGGGAAAAAATTTCCCTCTTTCCTACATATTCTAACTTGAGCCTCACTATTCAGTAACCTACCTCCTACACCATACACTTGCAACATCTGCCACATTGCCCCCCTATCCACCCTGTCATACGCCTTTTCCAAATCCATAAATGCCACAAAGACCTCTTTAGCCTTATCTAAATACTGTTCACTTATATGTTTCACTGTAAACACCTGGTCCACACACCCCCTACCTTTCCTAAAGCCTCCTTGTTCATCATATATATATATTTATATATATATATATATATACATATATATATATATATACATATATATATATATATATATACATATATATATATATATACATATATATATATATATATATATATATATATATATATATATGTAAGGGAAATTGAATAAACTGGCCTGAACAAAAAGGCTTTTCAGGCTTTTCAGGGTATAAATGGGCCCCGGCAAAATCTATGTAACAGGAACATTGTTCAAAAAGTGAACAAAAATATGGACACACATTTTATCAGCGTCAACGAGAGTCAATGTTCTGTGTGCTGACATATCTCCCTGACACAGCTGACACCAGGCTGGCTCCCTGACACAGCTGACACCAGGCTGGCTTCATGACGCAGCTGGCACCAGGCTGGCTCCCTGACACAGCCGGCACCAGGCTGGCTCCCTGACACAGCTGACACCAGGCTGGCTTCATGACGCAGCTGGCACCAGGCTGGCTCCCTGACACAGCTGACACCAGGCTGGCTCCCTGACACAGCTGACACCAGGCTGGCTTCATGACGCAGCTGGCACCAGGCTGGCTCCCTGACACAGCTGGCACCAGGCTGGCTCCCTGACACAGCTGGCACCAGGCTGGCTCCCTGACACAGCTGGCACCAGGCTGGCTTCCTGACACAGCTGGCACCAGGCTGGCTCCCTGACGCAGCTGGCACCAGGCTGGCTCCCTGACGCAGCTGGCACCAGGCTGGCTCCCTGACGCAGCTGGCACCAGGCTAGTTCCCTGACGCAGCTGGCACAAGGCTGGCTTCCGACGCAGCTGGCACCAGGCTGGCTTCCTGACACAGCTGGTACCAGGCTGGCTCCCTGACACAGCTGGCACCAGGCTGGCTTCCTGACACAGCTGTCATCAGGCTGGCTTCCTAACACAGCTGGCACCAGGCTGGCTCCCTGACACAGCTGGCACCAGGCTGGCTCCCTGACACAGCTGGCACCAGGCTGGCTCCCTGACGCAGCTGGCACCAGGCTAGTTCCCTGACGCAGCTGGCACAAGGCTGGCTTCCTGACGCAGCTGGCACCAGGCTGGCTTCTTGACACAGCTGGTACCAGGCTGGCTCCCTGGCACAGCTGGCACCAGGCTGGCTCCCTAACACAGCTGGCACCAGGCTGGCTCCCTGACACAGCTGTCACCAGGCTGGCTTCCTGACACAGCTGGCACCAGGCTGGCTCCCTGGCACAGCTGGCACCAGGCTGGCTCCCTGACGCAGCTGGCACCAGGCTGGCTCCCTGACACCCTCTTACACCTGCAGATGCTGATGTATACACACACGTATATACACACTGGTATTATTACAGGTGGAGACACAGATATGTACACTGGTACTATTGAACATACATGTACTGGTGTACACAGGTATACACACTGGCATATGCACTATTAAAGTTACAGCTGAAGCTAAAGGTAACTAGATTGGAATATACACTGGTATTATTACAGCTGGAAATAGAGGTATATAGGTTAGTTTTGTTCTAGAGAGACATATATACATACATACTAGATACTGCAACTGGGACACGGCAGATACAGCAACTGTGACACAGCAGATACAGCAACTGTGACACAGCAGATACAGCAACTGTGACACAGCAGATACAGCAACTGTGACACAGCAGATACAGCAACTGGGACACAGCAGATACAGCAACTGTGACACAGCAGATACAGCAACTGGGACACAGCAGATACAGCAACTAGGACACAGCGGATACAGCAACTGTGACACAGCAGATACAGCAACTGGGACACAGCAGATACAGCAACTGGGACACAGCAGATACAGCAACTGGGACACAGCAGATACAGCAACTGGGACACAGCAGATACAGCAACTGGTGCACAGCAGATACAGCAACTGGGACACAGCAGATACAGCAACTGGGACACAGCAGATACAGCAACTGTGACACAGCAGATACAGCAACTGGGACACAGCAGATACAGCAACTGGGACACAGCAGATACAGCAACTGGGACACAGCAGATACAGCAACTGTGACACAGCAGATACAGCAATTGTGACACAGCAGATACAGCAACTTGGACACAGCAGATACAGCAACTGTGACACAGCAGATACAGCAACTGTGACACAGCAGATACAGCAACTGGGACACAGCAGATACAGCAACTGTGACACAGCAGATACAGCAACTGTGACACAGCAGATACAGCAACTGGGACACAGCAGATACAGCAACTGTGACACAGCAGATACAGCAACTGTGACACAGCAGATACAGCAACTATGACACAGCAGATACAGCAACTGGGACACAACAGATACAGCAACTGTGACACAGCAGATACAGCAACTGAGACACAGCGGATACAGCAACTGGGACACAGCAGATACAGCAACTGTGACACAGCGGATACAGCAACTATGACACAGCAGATACAGCAACTGGGACACAGCAGATACAGCAACTGTGACACAGCAGACACAGCAACTAGGTGAGTACAGCAGATACAGCAACTGTGACACAGCAGATACAGCAACTGGGACACAGCAGATACAGCAACTGTGACACAGCAGGTACAGCAACTGTGACACAGCAGATACAGCAACTGGAACACAGCGGATACAGCAACTGTGACACAGCAGATACAGCAACTGGGACACAGCAGATACAGCAACTGGGACACAGCAGATACAGCAACTGGGACACAGCAGATACAGCAGCTGGGACACAGTAGATACAGCAATTGTGACACAGCAGATACAGCAACTGGGATACAGCAGATACAGCAACTGTGACACAGCAGATACAGCAACTGGGACACAGCAGATACAGCAACTGGGACACAGCAGATACAGCAACTGGGACACAGCAGATACAGCAACTGGGACACAGCAGATACAGCAACTGGGACACAGCGGATACAGCAACTGTGACACAGCAGATACAGCAACTGGGACACAGCAGATACAGCAACTGTGACACAGCAGATACAGCAACTGGGACACAGCAGATACAGCAACTGGGACACAGCAGATACAGCAACTGGGACACAGCAGATACAGCAACTGGGACACAGCAGATACAGCAACTGTGACACAGCAGATACAGCAACTGGGACACAGCGGATACAGCAACTATGACACAGCAGACACAGCAACTGGGACACAGCAGATACAGCAACTGTGACACAGCAGATACAGCAACTGTGACACAGCAGATACAGCAACTGTGGCACAGCAACTGGGACACAGCAGATACAGCAACTGTGACACAGCAGATACAGCAACTGTGACACAGCAGATACAGCAACTGAGACACAGCAGATACAGCAACTGTGACACAGCAGATACAGCAACTGGGACACAGCGGATACAGCAACTGTGACACAGCAGATACAGCAACTGGGACACAGCGGATACAGCAACTGGGACACAGCAGATACAGCAACTGGGACACAGCGGATACAGCAACTGTGACACAGCAGATACAGCAACTGGGACACAGCGGATACAGCAACTATGACACAGCAGACACAGCAACTGGGACACAGCAGATACAGCAACTGGGACACAGCAGATACAGCAACTGTGACACAGCAGATACAGCAACTGGGACACAGCATATACAGCAACTGGGACACAGCAGATACAGCAACTGGGACACAGCAGATACAGCAACTGGGACACAGCAGATACAGCAACTGTGACACAGCAGATACAGCAACTGGGACACAGCAGATACAGCAACTATGACACAGCAGACACAGCAACTGGGACACAGCAGATACAGCAACTGTGACACAGCAGATACAGCAACTGTGACACAGCAGATACAGCAACTGTGACACAGCAACTGGGACACAGCAGATACAGCAACTGTGACACAGCAGATACAGCAACTGTGACACAGCAGATACAGCAACTGAGACACAGCAGATACAGCAACTGTGACACAGCAGATACAGCAACTGGGACACAGCGGATACAGCAACTGTGACACAGCAGATACAGCAACTGGGACACAGCGGATACAGCAACTGGGACACAGCAGATACAGCAACTGGGACACAGCAGATACAGCAACTGTGACACAGCAGATACAGCAACTGGGACACAGCGGATACAGCAACTGGGACACATCGGATACAGCAACTATGACACAGCAGACACAGCAACTGGGACACAGCAGATACAGCAACTGGGACACAGCAGATACAGCAACTGGGACACAGCAGATACAGCAACTGTGACACAGCAGATACAGCAACTGGGACACAGCGGATACAGCAACTGGGACACAGCGGATACAGCAACTATGACACAGCAGACACAGCAACTGGGACACAGCAGATACAGCAACTGGGACACAGCGGATACAGCAACTGGGACACAGCGGATACAGCAACTGTGACACAGCAGATACAGCAACTGGGACACAGCAGATACAGCAACTGGGACACAGCGGATACAGCAACTGTGACACAGCAGATAAGATAAGATAAGATTTCGTTCGGATTTTTAACCCCGGAGGGTTAGCCACCCAGGATAACCCAAGAAAGTCAGTGCGTCATCGAGGACTGTCTAACTTATTTCCATTGGGGTCCTTAATCTTGTCCCCCAGGATGCGACCCACACCAGTCGACTAACACCCAGGTACCTATTTGCTGCTAGGTGAACAGGACAACAGGTGTAAGGAAACGTGTCGAATGTTTCCACCCGCCGGGAATCGAACCCGGGCCCTCCGTGTGTGAAGCGGGAGCTTTGGCCACCAGGCCACCGGGCCACCATCGGGATACAGCAACTATGACACAGCAGACACAGCAACTGGGACACAGCAGATACAGCAACTATGACACAGCAGACACAGCAACTGAGACACAGCAGACACAGTAACTGCTGACGCGGTTTATAAACTAACTCCTCGTTGGTTTATATACTAACCGACGGTTTTTTCGATCTATGTTCACGCTTTAAAACAAAAAAAAACTTCTACTGATTTAAGCAACAGTTTACAGAATTATAAAGGAACAAGTAAACATTTACTCTCTTAAAACTAATTTACGCGTTTAAGATGCTCATTTATGGGAGTTGAATAACAATTTGTTAGTTGAAAATAGCAATTACGAGTTTAAATAATCAAACAAATACAAATATGTGGGCACCGCCCACATGTGACCACGCCTCTAACTGCTGCATCACCCTATTACTTTCACTGGCTGTGCTCCAGTGTCACTTTTTTCAACTGGTGGGCGAAACGTCTCTCCCTGAAGGTACGCAGGTGTTGCATATGTGTCTTATTCATCAATAATAGTTCAACAGTAATAACTGGTCATGAGAGAGAGAAAGGCAGACAGACAGACAGACAGACAGACAGAAGCCTACAGATCAGCCTTGGTTTGGCTTTCGTTGTAGAGAGGCTGCTACTGCTTAGTACAAAGCATGGCGAAGGTATGTGAGACATCCTACCACCTATAACAGGAACTTGCACAGGCAAGCCTGTAGGCATATGGGTGACGTTCAAATGTGGGTTATCTGCCTGACGAACTCATTCCACCTCTAAATCATCAACAGGATGGGACCCCCTCTATTAGTAGTCAAGAGAAGGTCGAACACTTTGCTACCAAAATGCAAGTTCCTGATCCAGCAAGGGACCCTCTTTGGCTAGCTGCAAGAACTGTCAAAACTGTCAGTGGTGACAATAAGCAGGAAGAGGTGCACTTCCTTCTTAAATCGCTTGACCAAGAAAAGGCTGTGGGCCCAGACAAGTTGAGCGCAAGATTGCTGAGAAGATGTGCAGACCAGCTAGCAGCACCTCTAACACGTATCTTTCAGCACTGCCTAGTACAGTGTAAATGGCCTTCTCTGTGCAAAGAGGCAAATGTAGTCCCTGTTCACAAAAAAGAAGAGCAGAGCAGAAATCAGCAACTATAGACCAGTGTCACTCCTGTCAATCACTGGTAAGATCCTTGAGACAATAATCTCAAGACAAATGACAGAGTTTTTTGACTACCACTCACTACTTTGTGATCATCAATATGGCTTCAGGAAAGGTTACTCTGCTCCTGATCTGTTGTTAAACCTCTCCACTAAGTGGCACAGTCACTGGATGAATCCAAAGTCAGCCGTGTGGTAGCACTGGACATTGCTGATGCTTTCGACCGGGTGTGGCACCAGGGCCTCTTAGTAAAACTGCAAGCTCTGTTAATTGCAGGCTCTTCGCTATGTCTCCTCAGTGATTACCTTCATGGTAGATCTCTAAGGGTAGTTCTCAATGGAACAGAATCAGCAAGACATCCTATTGGGGCAAGTGTTCCACAAGGAAGTGTGCTATGACCATTGTTATGGAATGTTTACTTCAATGATCTTCTTCATCTCATCCCAGAATCCCATGCATATACAGACGACTGTGCACTGACATTCACTTATCCAAGAGAAGAAATGCCAGCTGCGCTAAGCTACATCAATTACCAGCTGAGAGCTATATCAGCTTCGGGAAATAGACGGCAAGTAACATTTGCACCTGAGAAAACACAAATGATGGTGTCTCTAGGCACGATGATGGTAATGCCGGTGCAGTAGTAAGGATGAATGGGAGGGTATTGGCACCTGGGGAAGAAGTTGATATCCTTGGAGTGAAATTTGACTCCAAACTGACCATGAAGAACCACGTTGTAAATCTTGCAAACAAGGCAACCAGGAAGCTTACAGCACTTCGCTGTATCTCGCATCTGCTTGACAGTAGGGGTTGCAATATTTTGTACGAGGCACAAGTACGCTCACACCTTGACTATGCTCCACTTTATTGGTTTGCCTGCTCCCTCTCTCATCTGCGACTGCTTGACAGAGTAGAGAACAGAGCAAGACGTCTCATCTCTCGCCTGGACCAATCCTGGATAGATCTGTCATTTCAGCAGAGCCTTTAACAAAGGAGGGATGTGGCTGGCCTTACTGTTATGTACAAGGCCAATATTGTCAAAGTACTACACTTGGATCCACTTCGAAGACAGCGTGAAGCAAGCTTGTATACCATAAGACGGGCAGAAAGTAGCAACTTCACTCTGGCTGTACCCTTCTCCAGAACATCACTCCATCTGAGATCATACATACCCAGGATGACTCGAGTATGGAACACATTCGTACAGCATAATGATGTCAACGAGATAACGTCAGTTGATCAAATGAAAATGCTGGCCCACAGATGGCTCCAACTTCATCCTGTTCCCTACTTGTATGTCTCATAACAATAAAAATGCTTTCAAATGAGCTGATGTAGGTAACAGCTCTTAGCTTGCCAATAAAGTTAGGAATCCTTAACCTGTAAATAGCTTGTCAATAAAGTTAGGAATCCTTAACCTGTAAATAGCTTGCCAATAAAGTTAGGAATCCTTAACCTGTAAATAGCTTATCAATAAAGCTAGGGATCCTTAACCTTGTCAAACCCTGTGTAAAGAGAGAGAGTGAGAGAGCATAAAATAACTTTTAAAGTATATAAAGACACTGGAGCAAGAGAGGAAGCTTGGGGAGGAGCCAAGAACCGTGACTCGACTCCTGAACGTTCAATAAGGTGAACATGCTCACGCCAATAAGACAAACAAAAACACGTAATAAACAGACACAAAACAAACACAGCCTCACAGTATGTCAGATACATTAATCTCTATCACTGTTGCGATTTTTTCCCCTACAAAAAATATTATATCCCGTAGATTTATTCTCCAGCGTTTTTTCAAAAGTAAAACGTACTCTAAAATGCGAAAAAAATAGTGAAAAATACTCCAAAATTGTCAAAAATACGTAAAACTATTAAAACGATACGCAAAAAATATTCAAAAATACGCAACAAATATTAAAAAATACGCAAGAAAATAGGCAAAAATTTCTCAAAAATAGTGAAAATTAATGGTAAAAGAATGCTCGGGTACTTTTGTTACCATTTTCTTCCCCAAAAAAAATCCCTGGCGTTAATTTCGTCAGCGTTAATAAAAATGGGACGTAAATTCGAAGAATTACTTGAGAATTTGAAAAGAGTAAATTCTGTTTAATTTTTAAGACAAAATTATATTTTTAAACAGAATAAACACGGTCTGTTATTATTATTATTATTATTAGTAGTAGTAGTATAATTATTATTATTATTAGTATTAGTATTATTATTAGTAGTAGTAGTAGTAGTATATTATTATAATCATTATTATTAGTAGTAGTAGTACTATGATTATTATTATCATTATTATCATTATCATTATTATTAGTATTAGTAGTATTGTTGTCAGTAGTGAAGTGGTTGTAGTGGGTAACCACGAGCAGTGACACGAGAGACAGTGACAACTCTGGCGGTGCCACTGATGCCACGACAAGAGTGCAGTCACTCTCAACTGAATTAATATCTACCCAGAGAATATTTACTGAAAGAGAGAGAGAAAGAGAGAGAGAAAGAGAGAGAGAAAGAGAGAAAGAGAGAAAGAGAGAAAGAGAAAGAGAGAAAGAGAAAGAGAGAGAGAGATAGAGAGAGACAGAGAGAGCGAGAGAGAGAGAGAGAGAGAGAGAGAGAGAGAGAGAGAGAGAGAGAGAGAGAGAGAGAGAGAGAGAGAGAGAGAGAACATCACTCCATCTGAGATCATACATACCCAGGATGACTCGAGTATGGAACACATTCTGTACAGCATAATGATGTCAACGAGATAACGTCAGCTTGATCAAATGAAAATGCTGGCCCACAGATGGCTCCAACTTCATCCTGTTCCCTAATTGTATGTCTCATAACAATAAAAATGCTTTCAAATGAGCTGATGTAGGTAATAGCTCTTAGCTTGCAATAAAGTTAGGAATCCTTAACCTGTAAATAGCTGTCAATAAAGCTAGGGATCCTTAACCTTGTCAAACCCTGTAGAGAGAGAGAGAAAGAGAGAAAGAGAGAGAGAGAGAGAGAGAGAGAGAGAGAGAGAGAGAGAGAGAGAGAGAGAGAGAGAGAGAGAGAGAGAGAGAGAGAGAGAGAGAGAGAGAGAGAGAGAGAGAGAGAGAGAGAGAGAGAGAGAGAGAGAGAGAGAGAGAGAGAGAGAGAGAGAGAGAGAGAGAGAGAGAGAGAGAGAGAGAGAGAGAGAGAGAGAGAGAGAGAGAGAGAGAGAGAGAGAGAGAGAGAGAGAGAGAGAGAGAGAGAGAGAGAGAGAGAGAGAGAGAGAGAGAGAGAGAGAGAGAGAGAGAGAG
>NC_091310.1:48780028-48782528 GCF_038502225.1 Cherax quadricarinatus | reverse complement strand
GTCCATTTCGAGAACCGACCGGTCGTTTGGAACGGAACTCGGACGTAAGTCGGGAGGATCTGTACTAGTAAATAGCTAAGATAATGGTCACTAAATGAATTAATCCTCAATTGTGGCGGTGCATAGATAGCTAGTTAGTGAAGTGTGTGTAAGTAGCAGGTGCCAGCAGTGTGGAGCCTGTGTTGGTACATAAGTACAAGTAGCAGGTACCAACACTGGTGGAGCCTGTGTTGGTTCTGTGTAACAATGTTTCTCAGTAGCCGAGCCAAACCTTGAGAAAACGTGCGGGTGTGTGTGTGTGTGTGTGTGTACTCACCTAGTTGAGGCTGCGGGGGTCGAGTCCGAGCTCCTGGCCCCGCCTCTTCACTGATCGCTACTAGGTCACTCTCCCTGAGCCGTGAGCTTTATCATACCTCTGCTTAAAGCTATGTATGGATCCTGCCTCCACTACATCGCTTCCCAAACTATTCCACTTAATGACTACTCTGTGGCTGAAGAAATACTTCCTAACATCCCTGTGATTCATCTGTGTCTTCAGCTTCCAACTGTGTCCCCTTGTTACTGTGTCCAATCTCTGTGTGTGTGTGCGTGTGTGTGTGTGTGCGTGTGTGTGTGTGGTTGCTGGGGTTGATTCACAGCTCCTGTGTAAGTGTGTATGTGTGTGGTCAACTCATGTATTTGTACTACAAGTAACTCGTCATGAAGGTGGAATCCTCTGATATTATCACTCCCAAATCTCTCACTGCAATTTCTCGCTGTGTTATGTGGTTAGAATGTTTTATATTCCGTTTAAATTTTTCTTCTATAGTTTTCTCATAACAAAATAACTGAGAGCAGTTATTTTTGAAGATTATATTGTTTTCTGCGGCCAACTGGAAAACTTGATACATCCGCTTGGAGACTTATTGTGTTGTCAGTGAAGGTAACTCTCAGGCAAATTCTAGTATTGTCTGTTAAGGATGATGTAGCTTAGTGCAATGATTTATGTCCCTGTCTATGTCAGAAATGAGGACGAGAAACAATACTACGCGAGTATTGTGCCTTGGGGAACAGAGTATTTCATTGCAGCTGCCTCTCACATTCCCTCTCCGTGCAATTTGAGCGCTATTGCACCATGATCGCACTTGTCGAAGGCTTCTGCAAAGTCTGTGCATACTGCATCTGCATTTTATTTGTTTTCCAGTGCATTCCAGACCATGCAATGGTCCAGTAATTGTGAGAGGCGGGAGCGACTTGCTCTAAACCCGTGTTGCCCTGGGTTGTGCATCTGTTGTGAATCCAAATGGTTAGCGATCGTCCTTCTTAGAACCCTTTCATAGATTTTAGGTACATGACAGGGATTTCATGCAGTCCATGATGAACATGGAGTGCCATGAGTGAGAGCCTGGGGCAGAGTGCATGGTCATGTTACTGTTTTTTCAAAGCCGAGTTGGAAGAGAGTTTTATCAGACATTTTGGAGATGTTGGTAAAGTTTGTAGTCTAGTTTACAAAAAAATTCATTTGGATTGTCAACCTTTGTTCTGATTAGCTGTCCAGTGAACACGGAGTCTTTCGTTTGTCAGTATGAGTTCCAGCTTGTCTGAGCGAAGGTCTGATACATAAGAAAACGTATTTGGAATTCCTTTCATTTTCATTAATTACTTACTTTTTCTAGTTCCCTCTGACCCCTGGGCCTCTGTATCAGTTTGTGTTCGATATCACTATTTTTCCCCTCTCGCCAGCGCTTCTTTCTGCACGTCAGATAGCGCGGAACCTTTGACCTGTTCTGTGATTCTTCGTCTTCGCTAATAGAGGGAACATCTCTCTCTAGCCAATAACTTCTCTCATTTTTCTTAGAGGTGTGTAACTTTAGGAAAATTCTAGTGCAAAATATGTAAACACAAACATATGTATGTATATGTACCTGTACATGTATGCATGAAGGGTATTTGTACATACATATGCATATACAGTACGTATACATCTTGAGAGTTGCTGTGAACAGATGGATGCGAGATGAAGTCAGTGTCAGTCTGGTGCACATTAGCATAATTTACACAAAGCATAATTTGCATAATTCATATTAATGTGGAAGGTGTTTAGTTGTGTCGAGAGCAGCAGCAGCAGCAGCTGCATGACACTTGTATTGAGAACAGCAGCAGCTGCATGACATAAGTGTCGAGAACAGCAGCAGCTGCATGACATAAGTGGCGAGAACAGCAGAAGTAATAGTATTGTTGCTGTTATTATCATGTCAAAACTTTATATATTCTATCATGTTAGTTATGGTCTTATCTATTACAAAGAGCGAGGACTGACTCTCACTGTCACCAGCAGGATGGTGCTAGTCTAGTCCTGGTCAATGACAGATTATAGCGCAGTCAACCTGTCAAGGATGATAAATGAGACATATACAAGAAGATTATTTAGGTATGTACAATTAATTACGTATGCAAATGCAATTAATTTGACTATGTACAGTGGGTATTGATTATTTAAAATTAATAGTTAATAAAGTTC